>NC_141875.1:267266146-267417661 GCF_056163025.1 Triticum urartu
AACTCTTTAGGTCCGAGCTTGTAAGGACGTTTGCACACAGGTTCCGTGCCGGGCTCAAGATCAATAACGAATTCAACTGGCCGGTGCGGAGGCATTCCTGGAAGCTCTTCTGGAAAGACGTCTTGATATTCACAAACGACTGGAATTTTCGAGATAGCATCCAGTTCACCCTTCTCATTGAGAGAAAACAGATGGATGGTATTATCCCGAGCGGCAAAGACAATAACATCCTCAGACGAATGAGTCAATTGAATCTGCCTGGTTGCACAATCAAGCTGAGCCTTGTGCTTAGAAAGCCAATCCATCCCGAGAATAAGATCAATATCCGAGTTACCAAGGATCATTGGAGAAGCCAGAAACTTGAAATCACCCATCATGATAGAGATATCCGAAACTTCGTAGTTAGCAAGGAAGCATCTACCCGGAGAGATAACTGCTAATGGCTTATGCATAACTTGAGAAAACCACCCATGCTTAGATGCAAAAGGTCTTGAGATAAAACAATGCGATGCACCAGTGTCAAAAAGAACTTTTGCAGGAACATCGTTAACAGGAAGGTTACCCATGATGACATCTGATGAATCCTCTGCCTGAGCTGCATTCACCATATTGACCTTGGCGTACTTGGGGTTATGCTTGACGACAGCTGTACTTGCCGATCTGACAGGAGGAGGAGGAGGAAGACGCCTCTGGTTGAAACACTTGTTGGCATAGTGACCCTTTTGTTGGCACTTGTTGCACGTGACCTCTGAAAGCGGACGGTAGTACGGAGCACTCGATCTTGGAGGTTGAGACGAAGACTTGTTCTGAAAGCCAGGGTTGGGTGGGTGGGAAGAACCACTGCCACTTTTGCTCTTCTGCTGATACGGCTGACGGAACGGAGGAGGAGGAAGCCAATACTTATGCTGCTTGGCCACTTGAGTAGAGGAAGAAGGAGTAGCATCTCTGACTCGCTTCTTGGAAGCATCACAACTCAACTAAGAAGCCTCTTGCTTCAGTGCCATGTTGTAGAACTCATCATATCTCAACGGCTCAAAGAGGACAAGAGCGAGCTGAATTTCTTCTCTGAGACCACCCCTGAACTGGTATATCATGCTCTTCTCATCAGGGACGTCCTGCTTGGCAAAGCGGGCGAGCTTCTGGAATAACTTGTTGTAGTCATATACAGACAAAGAGCCTTGCTTCAAGTTGCGGAATTCCTCACGCTTACTTTCAACCACACTCTGAGGGATGTGATGAGCTCGGAAATCTTGGCGGAAATCATCCCATGTGATGAGACGTCCACCTCTGGAATCCTTGTACTGCTGGAACCATTCTGCAGCTTGATCTTTGAGTTGGAAGGAAGCGAACTTGACGAAATCTTCAGGCCTGACGTTGCTGCACTCGAAATTCTTACCCAGATCCACAAGCCAATCGTCAGCATCGGATGCCTCAACACAATTGCTGAACGTCTTTGGCCCATTAGAAAGGAACTGGTTTAGTGTAGCAAAATGATTCCGATTGTTGCTTTGATTCCCTTGACTGCCTTGATTGCGCTCTTGGAGAATTTGCATGATCAACTGTGTGTTTGCATTGGTTGCGGCCATCACAGCTTGCCATGCCTCCGGAGGAGGTGGAGGTGGTGGTGGATCAGGATTCGGAGTCATGCGCGTTGGAGGAGCCATCCTGAAGAGGTTGACATCCATTAGCACATTGATAGACAAATATTGATGCTGAATCCAATGGAATGAAAATTGCAACATAAAGTCTTCACATCCGAACAAATGAACGAATGCATTTCTCTTGAAATGGTCACATATCCATAAATTGAGAAGCCACGTAGAATGAAGGTAGATAAATAAATCAACAAGGTACGGATCAAGAACGAATAATCGGTAAGAAATCCCAATCTCAAACCAATATCCGTGGAAGAAGAACTAGAGCTACGAGAATTCCCACCTATGAAACTCCCGAACCTTTCTGGTTATGCAATCAGGTGTTGGGGATACAGGGGAAGCATAATATCTCACCCAAACTAGCAATTCCTACATCCAGCTGTATCCATCCTTCAACACATAACCAAGAAAACTTCGGAAACCATCTACCTCAACCTTCGAAAAGCATCCGTTATACAAGTTATGGCGATACTCCCGAACTCCCGCCCCAGTACTGGGTGGCGTCGAGGTTATCTCACCAACGAACTGCATAAAAGAGATTTTCGATGTCGGCAAAAATATCTTAGGTATTCCAGAATTGCAACGATAAAATTGTGATGACAACACCTCAGAGCTCAACTCCCCGGGACACTTCCACTAAACCCCTGACAGGAGGCACCAAGACAATGTTCTCATAAAAAAACCATCGGAACGATTCCAAGATACTCGCGTGATCCTAAAATTTTTTTTAGTGAAATTTGAGAAGAGAAGAGTTAAAACTCTACGTCAGGATGCCTTACCAGAGCGATGAGGAGACTGGGAAGTAAAAAGAATTCCTAAACTCTCGGATATATAATTCCTAAATGACTCAAAATATTTTTCTAGACACAACTCGGCTGCTAAAAACGATCAAGCAATGGGGCTCCTAAGGTCGGGAAGGCTCTGATTACCAACTTGTAACGCCCTCGATGCGGCTATAGCTCCCACGTGTCGAGGCACGACTTAGAGACATAACCGCATTGAAAGCAATGTCGCAAGTTAGGCAATCATCACAACATCCCATGTAATAAAGATAATAAAAGGGGAGATACATAGTTGGCTTACAATCGCCACGTCAATCAAAGTACATAAATAACATACATCAACCAAACACTCATGGCCCGACTACGGCGCCAAAATAGAAGAAAACCCAACATGCGACACGGCCCCAATCACCCCCAACTGGGCACCACTACTGATCATCAGGAAAAGACACATAGTATCGCTGAGATTCCTCGTCGAACTCCCACTTGAGCTCGTACTCGTCACCTGGAGCGGAATCACCTCGACCTGCATCTGGTATTATAGGAATCTGTGAGCCACAGGGACTCAGCAATCTCGCACCCTCGCGATCAAGACTATTTAAGCTTATAGGAAGGGGTAAGGCAAATATATGTGGAGCTGCAGCAAGTGACTAGCATATATGGTGGCTAGCTTATTCGCAAAAGAGAGCGAGAAGAGGAGGCGAAGCGCGAGCGAGAATCTAGAGAGAGCAACCTGCGCAAACATAACTCCAACACCGTGTCCACTTCCCGGACTCCGCCGAGAAGGGGCCATCACGGTAACACACTCGGTTGATTCATTTTAATTAAATTAAAGTTTAAGTTATCTACAACCGGACATTAACAAATTCCCATCTGCCCATAACCGCGGGCACGGCTTTCGAAAGTTCAATCCCTGCAGGGGAGTCCCAACTTAGCCCATGACAAGCTCTCACGGTCAATGAAGGAATAGACCTCCACCCGAGACATTCCGATCAGACTCGGTATCCCGGTACAACAAGACATTTCGACAGGTTAAAACAAGACCAGCAACACCGCCCGAATGTGCCGACAAATCCCGATAGGAGCTGCACATATCTCTTTCACAGGGCACACTCAGATTATCTAAACTTCCGGTAGGCCAGCCCAGAGTTGCCCCTGGTAGCCACCGGCGGCTGACAGTTTGGACCAACACTCAAATGAGCACTGGCCCAGGGGGGTTAAAAATAATGATGACCCTTGAGTCTGCAGAACCCAAGGGAAGAAAAAGGCTAGGTGGAAAATGGTAAAACCAAGGTTGGGCATTGCTGGAAAAGCTTTAATCAAGGCGAACTATCAAGGGGTTCCCATTATAACCCAACCGCGTGAGGAACGCAAAATCCGGGAACATAACACCGATATGACGGAAACTAGGGCGGCAAGAGTGGAACAAAACACTAGGCGAGAGGCCGAGCCTTCCACCCTTTACCAAGTATATAGATGCATTAAGATAACATAGAAATATAATGATATCCCAACAAGTAAATAAATGTTCCAACAAGGAACGGCTCCAATCTTCACCTGCAACTAGCAACACTATAACAAGGGCCGAGCAAAGCGGTAACATAGCCAATCAACGGTTTGCTAGGACATGGTGGGTTAGAGGTTTGACATGGAAATTGGGAGGCTGACAAGCAAATGGTAGGCATCGTAGCATTGGCATAGCAAAGAGAGAGCAAACTAGCATAGCAAAGATAGTAGTGATTTCGAGGGTATGATCATCTTGCCTGCAAAGCTATCAGAGTTGACTGGATCGTCGAAAGCAAACTCAACGGGCTCCTCATTAGCGAACTCGTCTCCCAGCTCTACCCACACAAGACAAACAATCAACAAGGACACAATCAACCACGTGCAAGGATCAATCAATATGATGCAACGATGAAATTCTATGCGGAATGCAATGCGGGATGCAAAATGCAAGATATGACAGGAAATGCATGAACCTGGCCTCAACTTGGAAAACTAAATGTGCCACTGGAAAGATGAGATGAAATCGCTTCAAAACAATATAAAGAATGCCGGAATCGGAGTTACAGTTTGGAAATGGCAAGCGATTCAAAATTGGCACCGGCCTGCGATTTACAGCAAGTAGGCATCTAAATGCAATGAAATGAACATGCTACAGCACTCAAACATGACAAAAAAATACATGGCAGGGAAGCATTCAAGATGCTTAACAAAAGACTAGCACTGAGCCACGGCCAAATCATCCATTAACAGGTTCAAACAAGCATGGCAAAAACGCAAATGGTAAACAGATCTCAGACTTAGTGAAATTAACACTTGTCTGAAATTTCAGATCATATAGATAGCACAATTGACATTAATAGAATTTATAGTAAAATCGTTGCAACCATGCTTTTCATCGAAGGAGCTATCATGAATCACTTCATAAATTTCTTCATCAGAATTTTCAGATTCACGAATCTCAAGCAAAATTTCATAAAGATAATCAAGTGCACTCAACTCACTAGCAATTGGTTCAACATAATCAGATCTTTTGAAAAGATTAGCAAGTGGATGAGGATCCATATCAATAGATTTTTAGCAAGCGAAGATGCAAGCAAATAGAGGCACATGGTAACACAAGCAAAGGTAGCGAACAAGATTGCACACAAAAACAGATCTGATGAGAAACGGTGAATGAAAAAGAGGGGCGAATAAAATGGCAAATTTTTGTGAAGTGGGGGAGAGAAAAACGAGAGGCAAATGGAAAATAATGTAAATTGCGAGGAGATGAGATTTGTGATTAGGAACCTGGTATATGTTGAAGATTCTCCCCGGCAACAGCGCCAGAAATTCCTTTTGATGTCGCTTGAAGCTACGTCGGTATTTCCCCAAAGAGGGATGATGCAGCACAAAGGCGGTAGGTATTTCCCTCAGATATGAAACCAAGGTTATCGAACCAGTAGGAGAACCAAGCGACACAACGTAAACATCCCCTGCACACAGATAACAAATCCTCGCAACCCGGCGTGTTGAAGGAGTTGTCAATCCCTTTCGAGTAACGGTGCCAGAAATTGGTGCGTGACGGGAAAAGGTTGTAATAGATTGGATAAACAGATCGCAAATAAATAAAGTGCGGCAAATTATTAATAGATCAGAAAATAAAAGCAAATAAAAGTAGATCGTAAAGGCATATAATATGAGAAAGAGACTCGGGGGCCGTTGATTTCACTAATGGCTTCTCTCGAGAAAAATAGCAAAGCGGTGGGTGAACAAATTACCGTTGGGCAATTCATAGAACTTAAAATACTCTCATGACGATATCTAGGCAATGATCATTACATAGGAATCATGTCCAAGATTAGTAGACGGACTCCTGCCTGAATATACTACTATTACTCCACACATCGACCGCTATCCAGCATGCATCTAGTGTATTCAGTTCATGGAGAAACGGGGTAATGCAATAAGAATGAGGACATGATGAAGACAAGATCTATCTATGTAGATATAGACCCCATTTTATCCTTAGTAGCAACGATACATACATGTCGGTTCCCTTTCTATCACTCGGATCAAGAACCGTAAGATCGAACCCGCTACAAAGCACCTCTTCCCATTGCAAGATAAATAGATCAAGTTGGCCAAAAAACTCAAATATCGAAGAAGAAATATGAGGCTATAAGAGATCATGCATAAAAGAGATCAAAGAAACTCAAATAATTTCATGGATATAAAAAGATAGATCTGATCATAAATTCAAAGTTCATCGATCCCAACAAACACACCACAAAAAGAGTTACATCATGTGGATCTCCGAGAGACCACTGTATTGAGAATCAAGAGAGAGAGAGAGAGAGAGAGATGAAGCCATCTAGCTACTAACTACAGACCCGAAGGTCTACAAAGAACTACTAATGCATCATCGGAGAGGCACCAACGTAGCTCAATTTTTTTGTAATTTTCCCAAATTACGATGACAAGTGTAGTGTTCAAAACTGCATCTATGCACTGCACCAGAAGAAATGTTTTTTGTATTTTTTATCACGTGATCACTTGCATCATTTTTTTGTTGTACTACTAGTAGCCTAGGATAGTCATAGTGGCAAGTAACTTAGACTAGTAACTCTATGGTTACCCTAAGAGCAAGTACTACCTCTGTCCTGGTTTACTCTTCCTATTCTGTAGTATAAAAATTTGACCATAGATTTAATTGACAAAATGTTAATGCATGCCACTAAAAATTATATCGTTGGATTCATATTTGAACATAATTTCAAATGGTATAATTTTTGGTGACATGCATTGGCATTTTCTTAGGTAATTCTATGGTCAAAATTTTACACTAAATACGAGGTAGTACAAAAGTGGGCTGTAACGACCCTCCACTATGTAGGCTAAAGCACGTGCCAAATTCACTTGTGATGCATTTGGCATCGATGCCCCTCCATTGCTCACCTGGTGCCCCAATCTGGATCACCAACTTTCCTCCGGTGCCAAATTAACTCACGCAATGAAAAAACACTTGTGTGGGAGAGCGAGAGGACTGAGGCAATAAAAAAACACTTGTTTGGGAGAGTAATAGGCTGGTGTAGTTGGTTTGATTGATTTGTTTATACAATTAGATCTGTGTGCACAATGGTGCCAACTCTCTCACATCGCTAGAGCGGTGCCAAAATCCTTTGACATTGATGCATATTATGTGGCATACTTTTGAGAAATATGGCATCGGCCACATAGTGGAAGGCAACAAATTCCCAAGCTCTTCATGTGCTCCTAGGTAAATGAGAGGAAAGCGAAAGAGAGCGAGAGAGAGAGAGTGAAAAAATATCACTAGCCAGCCAACCCTATCGTCTGAGTGAATGATATTGGTACCTCTTGATGACACGACAATCTTATACAACCAGCTGCTCTAATATGTTTTCTTCTTTTGCAGATAAAAAAGTCCCAAAAGTGAAAAATGTGCTGCACTATAACAATCTCATCAAATGCCTTGATCTCCATCTTACAAAAATTGATTTGATAGACTACCGAGGCAGCACATCTAAGATTAAATTGGCGAGGTTCTTTGTTCTGGAGGCAAGTGTGCTCAAGGTCGTGAGGTTTGGCATTCTCTGGCGCAACAATGAATGGCGCGCTAATCAGCCCAAGCGTCTAAGCCTAAATGACAGAGTCTCCACAGAAGATGAATTTGTTTTTGAAACACCAAGTCGCCAGAGACTCAAAAAATTATTTTCCCATTAGTGACTTGTCAGGGTTGTGGATTTTAATTTGTACGATAATGCTGCATCCACCAAAACTAACGAAAGTTCTTACGCAAACTTCCTAATAATTCCCTCTTCGTAGGTGCAGCATTACTCCTAACATTTGTAATATCAGTTTGAAACTTGTAGTATTGTCGTGTCCTATTCCTGCGTTTTCAAAATCCTGCGAATCAAAGAGGTCCTGAGTTGGTGATGATGGTGTGCCTGACATCTTTCACCAATGCCCGCACTTGTTCTCTATTTACAAACAACTCCTTATCTCTCACAATCAACCTTATCTCCTCCCCACCACACCTAGAAGGCCATGGAACAATCTGGCACAATGGCCGCTTCCGGTGTCGTTCACCCCCAATCTTGGTGCTCTGTGCAATGCACTGACATATTACTCATATAAGAAAAGAGTAGAGATACTCGTGGCAACGCACGGGAAATTATGCCGACCATGGCTAGTTGTAAGAAGGCTAGCTCTACAGCCATGATGATAGTGACTTCACACGGTGAGGCTGACTTTGGTATGCCGAACACGGCGCCTACACTCAGGTGTCATCTCTGGCATAGGGTCTTGTCACTTCACTGTGAGGAGTAATTTGGCCAACGGGTAGTACAGTACTAGTACTACATTTGTAGTACTACTACTAGTCTAGCACCACCGTCTGGAATTAGTAGTACTACCACGTCCGTCTGGATTTAGTATTTGACTAGCAATATCTAGTAATGCATGTCACAAAAAATATACTACTCCCTCTGTAAATAAATACGTGGAGTATTGTTTTGTTAGGTTTTGACCGTAGTTCCCGATGATATTATACACTCTCCCTTCCGGTAGGTGGCTCAAATCTGAAGTCTCATCAATCAGACTACTATTGTACTCACCGAGCGCTCATCTTGGTAAGCTACCAACAAAAAATTGCAATCAAAGACTACTATTGTACTCCATCCGTACTGGTGCATTAGTCACGTTATGAAAACCAAATAATCCCAAAACTTTTAGGCGCGGTGCATTAACTACCCACCTCGTTCCCTGTTTTTCGCCATGAAAAAAGAAATCACCCAATAAGAGATGTGGGATGTGTATGCATTCAATGACTTGAGACTATAGCACAACATTTTTGGTTACACGAATTAACATCTTATTAGTTAAATCAAAGGTCAAAACTTGGCGCAAAATGCAAAGGGGACCAATAAACCAGTAAACATCAAAGTTCTCTCGTTTTGCCCCAACTTGGTCTCAGTGAGATGACTATACTACACCTATACAGAGGGAAGGCCGAGGAGTAGATGGCCAAAACACACGTTAATGCAACGCAGTCTGCACTTCTCATATAAAGGATCCCCGCCAGTCCAATATACGAAATCCTATGCACCTATGCACCCTAACCAAGGGCAAGAGTGATCACTCCAATCACAAGATCAGTTGACTAGAAGCTTGACCCATGGAGGCGATGAGCGCGAGCATCAGCCGGCTGTGCCAGATGGTCCACGACGCTGGCCTGTGGCCTGGCGCCGAGGAACGTCTCCAGGTCATGCTTGAGGCCGCCAGAGCAAGAGGCCTCTTGGATGAAAACTTCGTCTCCTTGTTTGACGAGGTCCTCGTTAGCTTCCTCAACAAGTTCACTGTCGTCAAGAAGCTCGCAGACAACCTTGACATACGCCTCCAGCCCATGCGCCCAGGCTCTGCAATTCCTGCCACCCTAAACGGCCTCTATGGTGATAACATCTTTGACGCACTGGTGGCCCTGCGACTGCATGCTGTCGCGCCGAAGAATGTCCACCTCGAGGTCACACTCGCCGCACAGCGCCTGGTGCAGCAAGACACGATCAACATAATCACCCACGTCCATGCGCAAATCATCCACAAGGACTACTACATGCAAGAGGAGGACGATTGGACGCTGACATTCTTGGACCACGGGGCAACATTTGACGGCATTGTTTAGAAGCACGTTGAGCTCGCCGCCAACACGGTTGCTGCTCACATGTCGGTTGGTGACCCGGTGCACTAGTGCATGAGGATGTCGTTGATGGATCCGTATGTATCTTTATATTTCCGTCAAATCCATGTAGTGGTATATTGTACTACTAGTAATTATCTTACCTTCCGCATCAACTTCTGTCACAGCCCTAGTTTAGGCCTTGCCTGTCTTTGCTTTTGCATCCATGCATCATGTTTAAATTTCATGAAACTTGAAATGGGGATTGTTGAAACCCTAGCACCAAATGAATTCAACTAGGTTCAATAAAAATATTTTCAATAATCCCAAATGCCCTTTATAAAGTTCATGATTCTTGTTAAAGGTGAAAACCTCTGCCAAAAGTCATGCACATATTTCTAGGCCATTCTGGATTTTTGAATTAAATCTTATTGTATTTGCAATTGGGCATTTAAATGCTATATATTATTTTAAGTGCTCAATTAATTCTGAACTAAAGCAAGGGCTGTTAGGAATAATCCAAACAGAGCCCACAATTATCTTCAGGATTTTTGAAAACGTTTTGGTATTTTTAATAAAGCTCAGAAGTTGCAGAAAAATAGAAAAACAAAAACAGAAAGCAAAGAGCAGAGACTCACCTGGCTTACCTATCACAGCCCAGCTGGCCAGCCCACCAGGGGCAGCCTCATCTTCTACCTCTTGCTAGTAGGCAGAGGAGAAGCTGGGCACGGCGCACGCGCGCGCCACCTCCATCCTGCTCGCCTGCCTCTTCGACGGCCTGGACGCCTCTGGCGTTGCCACGCAGACCCCCTGGAACCCCCTCACACTCTCCCTCGCTCCTCCCCCCTCCTCCATTTCTCTTAAGCGCGGCCGCCGAGCGCAGCCGTGCCGCCGATGAGCACCGCCGTGGCCACAGCCACTGCCTCACCTCGCCGATGCGCTCAGAGGCTCCGCCTCGACCCCCTCTTCCTCCTCACCGAGCCACGCCCCGCGGGAGCCCCTACAACGCCACCATCAGCTCCATCTTCTTCCTCGGACTCCGGCGATCGTCGTCGCCACTCCGTTGTCTCCAGAGCCTCCCCGAGCTGCCGACCCATCCATGCGATGCACTTTGAGCCTCTGAACTGTTTCCCCTACTCCCGTGCGCTAATTCAAGCTCTAGCTCTCATTTCCGTCGAGACCGAGACCTCGCCGGCGCCGGCCATATCGCCGTCGTCGTTTTGGCTGGCCTCCGTCCAAACCAAGCACGTCACCGCACTCAGTACACCCCTAGGAGCATGTTTCACCCACCAGCTCCTCTCGTGCACCACAACGCCAAACCCGCAGGTGCCCGAACACCGGCCGCCGCCACGAGCTCGACTCCGGCGAGCTCGTTCCACCCCGCACCTCCCGTGTGCCTCCCCTGGATGTGCGCGAGCAAGGGAAACCCTCTGGTGCCCTTGGCTTGGCCCAAAACCGCCCATAGCGCCACTCCGACAATCTTCCGCCATGGTTTTGGTCGCCGCCGGCAGAACTCCGGCGAAGCCGACGTGGCACTGTCATTAGCCACTGATGACGCCCTAACTAACCCACCTAGATCACTGAAACCTGGGCCCCATGCTCTAAATAATCTAGGTTTTATTTCACTTTAGATTAGTTTATAATCACGTGGGACCCACCAGTCAGAGTTGACCGTGCTGACGTGGCTGTTGACCCAGCCCCACATGTCTGTGACCCAGACAGCTCTGTGTCACTGACCAGTGGACTCCACTGGTCAGGTTTGACCTGGCCGACCCAATTGACCCGCTGACGTCACACCTATGTCATGCTAACGCATTAATTCAATTACTGGAATTATTCTTATACAGGAAATTCCAGAAAATAGTACAAACTTCCAAAAATCATAGAAAATAATCTATAACTCAGAATGAAATAAATTATATATGAAAAATTATCAGAAAAATTCAAGGAATATGTTTATGGCATTTGCATGCATGTTTGCACAACCTAGGGTTGCTGTACAGGGCAATTTGCATAATTGACATTTAAATAAGCACATATGGAGTTTGAATTTGAACCCTTGGTTCAAACCAACTTCATTTAATATGATTGCTAGTTGCATTAGCTCAATCAACAACATATTGCCATGACATTATCATGCATCATAATTGTTGCATTGCATTGATTGTGTTCTTCTCTATTGCCGGTGTTTGTCCCCCTTCAGTAGACGATGTTCTGACGATGTGATCGATGACACCGATTAAGAACTATACTATCTTCAGAAGTGCCAGGCAAGCAAAACCCCCTTGTTCATTCCGATACAAACCCACTATCTCGCTCCTGCTCTCTTTTACTGCATTAGGACAACAATGATTCAACTGTTACGTGCTGCGGTAGTTGAACCCCTTTCCTTTGCATGACCTGTCATTGCCACAGTAAATAGATGAAACCCACTAGCATGAGTAGGAGTTGTTTGAGCCCTGATGTGCCTACTCATCCATGTTTGCTTGTCATGCCTGCTACTGCTTAGAGTTGTGTCAGGTCTGATTCATCGGGAATGAATTGGAAAGTTGTGAACATGTCCTACTGTGTGTGAGCTAAGTGTGTGAACCACGATTTGGTAAAGGTAGCAGTGAGAGGCCATGTAGGAGTACATGGTGGGTTGTCTCATTGAAACCGTTCTCATGAACTGAGTTCTGTGTTTGCGATCCAAGAAACAGCTACTACCACACATTGGGCCCTGAAACATGACCCCGCTCGACTTACTGACCCCTCTCGTCCTCTGTCCAGGAGTTGCAACTAGTTTCTGGTGTTTATAGGATATGTGTTGGCGGCCGTGCGTAGCGCTGACCCTAGGGGTGGGCTATGATGCGGTAGATACACTACGGCCGGGTATGCCGGGCGCCCGTTTGGCGTCTCGGGACCCTGTACACATCGTTTGGGGCCATTGAGGACACCCCGACCGGATTTCCTTGCGGATGGAACCCGAATAGGTGATAAACCTGAACTAGAGACTTGTGCGGTTAGTCAGGTCATGGTCTACACCCACGTCGGTTTTCGCTTGACGTCTGCCGAGCACATGTTGTGTTCAGACGCTAAGTGGTGGAAACATGTGTGACGGAGTACACCCCTGCAGGGTTATAAATGATCTATTCGAATAGCCGTGTCCGCGGTAATGGACTTTTGGGTTGCCTATAACAGTTCATAGACAAGTGAAAGTGGATACTCTAAAACTCGCAAGATAAGTGTGAGTGCTATGGATGGCCTTCTCTTAGGGAGACAGGAGCGGATCCATAGTGGTGTATTGAATGGTGAATATGTGGACTCGTGTGCGCCACCTCAAAAGAGTTGCTTGCAGTCGTAGTTCAGGTTAGCCACTGAGTCAAAGCTAGCTTGCTGCAGTTAAACTCCACCACCCCCTTTATTGATACCGATGCATATGTAGATAGTTCTGATGTAAGTCTTGCTGGGTACATTTGTACTCACGTTTGCCTATTTTATGTTTTGCAGAGAGACGTCAGTCTCGCTAGTAGTTCCATGTGGACTTCGACGTTTAGCTTGATACCTCAGCTACGATCTTGTGCCCTCGGCAGGATCTGGTAGATAGTCAGGCTTCTTAGCCTTTTTCATTTGTAGATGTCTGTACTCAGACATGTTAAGCTTCCGCATGTGCTTGATTTGTATGCTATAATTGTTGGGTCATGAGACCCATGTTTGTAATATCTCGCTCCTCGGAGCCTAATGAATTAATACTTGAGTCGTAGAGTTATGTTGTGATGCCATGTTGTATTTACACATATCGAGCATATTGTGTGTATGATTGAAATGTTTGGTATGTGTGGGATCCGACAATCTAGTTGTTTATCCTTGGCAGCCTTTCTTATGGGGAAATGTAGTCTAGTGTTCCTCGAGCCATAGTAGTCCGCTACAGCCCGGTTCACCGGAGTCCTGCCCAGCACTACTGCTCAGGACACTTGACTGGCCGGCATGTGTTTCACTTCGTTCTTATGTTTGTCCCTTCGGGGAAATGTCACGCGGTGACATCCGGAGTCCTTCCTAGCCTGCTATAGCCCGGGTTCCCCGTAGTTGTTTTAGCCCAGTGCTACAGCCCGGATTCACTCGCTGATGACTGACATGCTCGATGTGATTCATGTATGCCTGTCCCCATGGGTTAGTGCCGCTTTGGGTTCACGACTAGCCATGTCAGCCCGGGTTCTCTTTCATATGGATCCTAGCGACACTATCATATACGTGAGCCAAAAGGCGCAAACGGTCCAAGGCCATGGTAAGGCGACACCCGTGGGGATACCGTGCGTGAGGCCGCAATGTGATATGAGGTGTTACCGGCTAGATCTATGTGACTTGGAATCGGGGTCCTGACAGCGTTGGTATCAGAGCCTGACTGCCTGTAGGATTACCAAGCCAAACTGGTCGAAGTTGAGTCTTGAAATGCTTTAGCTATATAAGGGAATTGATTGGGGAAGGGAACGTAAGGCTCTTTTTACTCCTTTACCTTATGTCCTTCTGATCTGAGTCAACCTCTTCTTTTCTACGGGGATTAAGAACTAGGCCTTCTCATGTATCTATTTGGATGACGTGTTACTAAACCGTAGTTGCCTAAGATTGTTGGATTCAAGCCCAATTCAGTCTCTACTACTTCTGTGTGTTCATAGTTGGTATCGGAACCTTGATATTGTGCTTCTGAGTGGTTATGCCACCATTTTGCAGGATGTCTCAAATCATTTTAAGCATTTACAGCCGTTATGCTGTCCAAGTTATCCCAGGTTTCTAAACAATCTGATGCATTTGCAAATCCTTCCTCCTAGTTCCCGATGTCCTTTTGGGCCAGTTTAAGCACACTAATCCGTCTGTTGAGGTACTCCGCTACCTCGGCATTTATGTTGGAGCTATTATTATGACCCTAGGTGTCTAGAGTATCACCTGGTAATCTAGCAATGCTTTGTATCCCCAGTGTGATGATTCTGGCCACCATTCTCGAAAGCATCCCGTGATGCCGTTTAGTTAGTAGGCATTCTATTCCTGGGTTCTTGGCCCAAGATTCACTCTACTTATCTCGTGTTGATAGTGTTGCTAGTTCCTTTAGGATATTAGTAACCTTGCGACAGTCCTCGAGGTCCGTGGTATTTCCTTCTTCCAAATACCATGAACCATTAAGGCAGAAGTTCTTTGAACCAAAAGATCACAATAAGAGTGCTCTTAATGGGTTCTCCATTCAAGAATTGTGAATCTGCCAGTCCTACCTTTCTGCATGGATTATCCGGAAGAAACCCGTTGAACTTGTTCGACATACTAATCTATGCGTCCACAACCCAGAAAATTATATGTTCCTTGAGTGGTTCCTCTTCAGTTGTATCCCAACCATCCTCTATCAGTTGATATCCAAGAGTACGTGTGCATTCGTGTTCATCGATGCCTAGTATTCTTGTGGTTCGTCAAGCCGTTCTATTTCAGAATGACTAGGAGAAACAAACTCCAGTACCTCATCCATATCAAGGATTGGGTCAAAGCAGTTGTATTCCGCAGATCAAAATGCAACCCAGCTTTTGGTTCTGTTCTACCTTGGAGTGTTACCATATTTATGTCAAGAATGTCATGAAAATTGCACCACCTCTTATGAATTCTTGACGCAGTGATACTTATCGCCATCATTATTCATTCTTCGGTCCCGTGTTGTTGTAACCGGAATGCCGGCAAGTGAACTGTGATGTGTGAAATCAATACTCCTAGCAACCTCGTTGCTTGGTAGTAAATGGACAATACTCTCATTCTTAGCGTGCTGGTTATCGAATCATCATCCTAAGATTGATTGTGCTACCTAGTCCATATTTCCCGGTGCACTCTTCGATCAATGAGTTAGGATTGTGTCAATCCCTCGCTCCCTTGATCATATCGTCTTGCCCTGAAAAGCAAGATTGTGCTCGAGCTAAGTAACATATCGGTGGTTTGTGATTTTCCAAATATCTTCTCGGGAGTATTACCAGGTTGTTCCCTGATCGCTATGTTGAGTTCGTGATCATGTTGGTTTTTCTCTAAACCATCCGTTCTCCAAGAATCTGTATTGGATACCCCCAAGCTAGTTGGTTAAGCTAAACAACAACTTGGAGAGTTGGAAGATGGAAGCTTGTCTGACTTAGTTCATCACTAAGGGATATCCTTGTGTGTGTGTGTGTGTTGAAGAAAGATGATATCTCCATCGATTGGTCCTCATGATCAGTTGTTGGAACTGTTGACTTGACAAAACTTTGACTTGAGTATGGGCTATCGTCAAGTCAAACCAGAGCCAACGATGTTCATAATGTTGTCTTACTCATGGTTGACCCCTCGAGCATACATCATTACATCTTTTGGTCTGACCAATACTATCACGGTGTTCACATGATGGTGGAAGTCCAGTGATATGGAAATTCGGATGAGTTGTTGTTGAGCCCATTAGCAGCATTTTGTCTCCCCCCATGACTCATGTTGAACATCAACTTAGTGTTGGAAACTTGTGTAAGCATTTCTTCGTGTTTCGTTCATGAAGCATATGTTTGGATGAAAGTAGTGACTTCCTCTAATTCATCGGCATATGTTGCAAGTTGTCCCCGTGAATTTGGGAAAGCTTGTTTTGCTTCCTCTGGAATCATCCCAAGTCGTTCATGCATATGTGTGAAGTATCCTATGGTTTGGAGACTTGCAACCTTCATTCCATATGTTCCCTAGCACCCCAAGCCACTGATTGACTTGTTCAAGGAAAAGAAGTCTAGCGCGCGTAAGGAATTCGAAATCCTTGATGATGGATCCTAACCCGAACTCGATAGTGTTTTATTATAAGACTACTATGTGGTCATGCTTGTCTGGGACAGCGTGTTCACATGCTTGTAGCAGAACCGGCTCATGTTTTGGAGCTTACTACCGTAGTTCATTCCCCCAGGAATCTCGCAACGTCATCTCGTCGATTTGTGTTGCAAGCTTTCATTTTTCATTCCCGACCCGATGAGTCTGGATTATCCTGACACCAACCAGATCTGAATCCCAGGCAGATATGATAGTTGGAACATTTCTCAAGGACTATAATATTGGTCTCTCTGTACCCGATAAAGTGGATGTTGTGGCCAACACACCCAACCGGAAGACTTATTATTGTAGTATATTGATTGCGAAAGTTGGCCACCTCCCCATAAAGATCTCGTAGAATTTATTCCAATAGTTGTTCCTGATGGATTTTTGTGCTTCCGAAGTCTGACCTTTACTTGATGGCCATGTTGATGCTTTTAAGCACTGACCGTGGTACCTAGTACATCAAGGATAACGTTAGAAGCGGAGTGCTAAATGTCTCTTGGTCGATCATCCAGATTTGCTTCTTTGGCATTGCTAAGGAAAAATCTGAGAGGGTGTTATCTTCCTTTGCATCTGCATCGTCCATCACTATTCATCATGGTAGTATGTTGTGTTGCCAGAATCCTTGACACGGATGTTGGTAGAACCTTGATGAATATGGAAATGCTCAATCTCTTGAGAGCACGCGCAAGCAAAATCATCCCTTGCGTTGTCTTCAACAAGGTAGTTCACATCATCCATTCTAGACCGAGTGTGTCGTTCTCCCGAACTACGTCAAACGATTGTTCGTAAATTGCCTTAGGCTAGTATAAAGAGTTTCAATGATCTCTGAATCAAAAGTAATTCTTTTTGCCACTTAAGGGAATATTTCTGCGAGTCACCTTCCTCAAGATGTCTCGTTATGGTATCATGGCAATTATCTCCTCGCTACTTCGAAACCATGCACTATCCTACTCCAGCATGGAATTGTCGCCTACCAATTTGAACCTTTGTCATATGCTTCTCATCCATCATCTCTGATATGTGTTTTGCATCTTAGCTCAAGGGATGTTTCTACATCTCATTCTGTGTGTTGATCTTGTGTTCATTAAGATCGATGATCCATTCTTGTGAGGTTGTCTTGCTCTCTTGTCGCCATGTTGGATGAAGTTCTCGAGGTTAAGGATGTCATGATCAAAGATGATGATCGAATCAACGTTCTTATGAAGTGCAACATGGATCGTGAAGATCGTGTCAGTTCCGTGTCCCCTCTGTCTTCTTACCTCACATCTTGAATCTCGGGACAAGATTCTTGTTTAGTGGGGGTGAGTTGTCACAGCCCCAGTTTAGGCCTTGCCTGCCTTTGCTTTTGCATCCATGCATCATGTTTAAATTTCATGAAACTTGAAATGGGGATTGTTGAAACCCTAGCACCAAATGAATTCAACTAGGTTCAATAAAAATATTTCCAATAATCCCATATGCCCTTTAGAAAAGTTCATGATTCTTGTTAAAGGTGAAAACCTCTGCCAAAAGTCGTGCGCATATTTCTAGGCCATTCTGGATTTTTGAATTAAATCTTATTGTATTTGCAATTGGGCATTTAAATGCTATATATTATTTTAAGTGCTCAATTAATTCTGAACTTAAGCAAGGGCTGTTAGGAATAATCCAAACAGAGCCCACAATTATCTTCAGGATTTTTGAAAACGTTTTGGTATTTTTAATAAAGCTTAGAAGTTGCAGAAAAATAGAAAAAAAAACAGAAAGCAAAGAGCAGAGACTCACCTGGCTTACCTGTCGCAGCCCAGCTGGCCAGCCCACCTGGCGGCCCAGCCCACCAGGGGCTGCCTCGTCTTCTACCTCTTGCCAGTAGGCAGAGGAGAAGCTGGGCACGGCGCACGCGCACGCGCACGCGACCTCCACCCTGCTCGCCTGCCTCTTCGACGGCCTGGACGCCTCTGGCGTTGCCACGCAGACCCCCTGGAACCCCCTCGCACTCTCCCTCGCTCCTCCCCCCTCCTCCGTTTCTCTTACGCGCATCCGCCGAGCGCAGCCGTCGCCGCCGACGAGCACCGCTGTGGCCACAACCACTGCCTCACCTCGCCGATGCGCTCAGAGCCTCCGCCTCGACCCCCTCTTCCTCCTCACCGAGCCACGCCCCGCGGGAGCCCCTACAACGCCGCCATCAGCTCCGTCTTCTTCCTCGGACTCCGGCGATCGTAGTTGCCACTCCGTCGTATCCAGAGCCTCCCCCGAGCTGCCGACCCATCCATGAGATGCACTGTGAGCCTCTGAACCGTTTCCCCCTACTCCCGTGTGCTAATTTGAGCTCTAGCTCAAATTTCTGTCGAGACCGAGACCTCGCCGGCGCCGGCCATGTCGCCGTCGTCGTTTTGGCTGGCCTTCGTCCAAACCAAGCACGTCACCGCACTCAGTAAACCCCCAGGAGCATGTTTCACCCACCAGCTCCTCCCGTGCACCACAATGCCAAACCCGCAGGTGCCCGAACGCCGGCCGCCGCCACGAGCTCAACTCCGGTGAGCTCGTTCCACCCCGCGCCTACTTCGTGCCTCCCCTGGATGCGCGCGAGCAAGGGAAACCCTCCGGTGCCCTTGGCTTGGCCCAAAACCGCCCGTAGCGCCACTCCGACGTTCTTCCGCCATGGTTTTGGTCGCCGCTGGCAGAACTTCGGCGAAGCCGACGTGGCGCTGTCATTAGCCACTGATGACGCCCTAACTAACCCACCTAGCTCACTGACACCTGGGCCCCACGCTCTAAATAATCTAGGTTATATTTCAGTTTAGATTAATTTATAATCACGCGGGACCCACCAGTCAGAGTTGACCGTGCTGACGTGGCTGTTGACCCGGCCCCACATATCTTTGACCCAGACAACTCTGTGTCACTGACCAGTGGACCCCACTGGTCAGGTTTGACCTGGCCGACCCAGTTGACCCGCTGACGTCACACCTATGTCATGCTGATGCATTAATTCAATTACTCGAATTATTCTTATACAGGAAATTCCAGAAAATAGTACAAACTTCCAAAAATCATAGAAAATAATCTATAACTCAGAATGAAATAAATTATATATGAAAAATTATCAGAAAAATTCAAGGAATCTGTTTATGGCATTTGCATGCATGTTTGAACAACCTAGGGTTGCTGTACAGGGCAATTTGCATAATTGACATTTAAATAAGCACATATGGAGTTTGAATTTGAACCCTTGGTTCAAACCAACTTCATTTAATATGATTGCTAGTTGCATTATATCAATCAACAACATATTGCCATGACATTATCATGCATCATAATTGTTGCATTGCATTGATTGTGTTTTTCTCTATTGCAGGTGTACATGGTGACAGGCCATGTAGGAGTACATGGTGGGTTGTCTCATTGAAACCGTTCTCAGGAACTGAGTTCTGTGTTTGTGATCCATGAAACAGCTACTACCACACATTGGACCCTGAAATATGACCCCGCTCGACTTACTGACCCCTCTCGTCCTCTGTCCAGGAGTTGCAACTAGTTTATGGTGTTTATAGGATATGTGTTGGCGGCCGTGCGTAGCACTGACCCTAGGGGTGGGCTATGATGCGGTAGATACACTGTGGCCGGGTATGCCGGGCGCCCGTTTGGCATCTCGGGACCCTGTACACATCGTTTGGGGCCGTTGAGGACAACCCGGTCGGATTTCCTTGCGGATGGAACCTGAATAGGCGATAAACCTCGACTAGAGACTTGTGTGGTTAGTCAGGTCGTGGTCTACACCCACGTCGTTTTTCGCTTGAAGTCTGCCGAGCACATGTTGTGTGCAGACGCTAAGTGGTGGAAACATGTGTGGTGAAGTACACCCCTGCAGGGTTATAAATGATCTATTCGAATAGCCGTGTCCGCGGTAATGGACTTCTGGGTTGCCTATAACAGTTCATAGACAAGTGAAAGTGGATACTCTAAAACTCGCAAGATGAGTGTGAGTGCTATGGATGGCCTTCTCGTAGGGAGACGGGAGCGGATCCATAGTGGTGTATTGAATGGTGAATATGTGGACTCGTGTGAGCCACCTCAAAAGAGTTGCTTGTAGTCGTAGTTCAGGTTAGCCACTGAGTCAAAGCTGGCTTGCTGCAGTTAAACTCCACCACCCCCTTTATTGATACCGATGCATATGTAGATAGGTCTGATGTAAGTCTTGCTGGGTACATTTGTACTCACGTTTGCCTATTTTATGTTTTGCAGAGAGATGTCAGTCTCGCTAGTAGTTCCGTGTGGACTTCGATGTTTAGCTTGATACCTCAGCTACGATCTTGTGCCCTCGGCAGGATCTGGTAGATAGTCAGGCTTCTTAGCCTTTTTCATTTGTAGATGTCTGTACTCAGACATGTTAAGCTTCCGCATGTGCTTGATTTGTATGCTATGATTGTTGGGTCATGAGACCCATGTTTGTAATATCTCGCTCCTTGGAGCCTAATGAATTAATACTTGAGTCGTAGAGTTATGTTGTGATGCCATGTTGTATTTACACATATCGAGCATATTGTGTGTATGATTGAAATGCTTGGTATGCGTGGGATCCGACAATCTAGTTGTTTATCCTTGGCAGCCTTTCTTATGGGGAAATGTAGTCTAGTGTTCCTCGAGCCATAGTAGTCCGCTACAGCCCGGTTCACCGGAGTCCTGCTAGCACAGCACTACTGCTCAGGACACTTGACTGGCTGGCATGTGTTTCACTTTGTTCCTATGTCTGTCCCTTCGGGGAAATGTCACGCGGTGACATCCGGAGTCCTGCCTAGCCTGCTATAGCCCGGGTTCCCCGGAGTCCTGTTAGCCCGGTGCTACAGCCCGGATTCACTCGCTGATGACCGACATGCTCGATGTGATTCATGTATGCCTGTCCCCATGGGTTAGTGCCGCTTTGGGTTCACGACTAGCCATGTCGGCCCGGGTTCTCTGTCATATGGATGCTAGCGACACTATCATATATGTGAGACAAAAGGCGCAAACGGTCCCGGGCCATGCTAAGGCGACACCCATGGGGATACCGTGCGTGAGCCGCAAAGTGATATGAGGTGTTACCGGCTAGATCTATGTGACTTGGAATCAGGGTCCTGACAACTTCATAATTTTTGTACATACTCCATGCATGAACCACGCCAGAACCAAACTTTTCATTACTCTAGGGAAAATCGTTATTTCTATCTATCGGTCGCGCCATGGAGCAAAACCAAAATTTACAAGTTACAAGTTCAAAAGGAAAAGCCTGCCGTGTTTGGGTCGCACCCCCACACGGTTGGTCCATCACGCCAATCAAGGGGGAATCCGTGTTGTGTTGCATTTTCACTTAAAAGTGGGAGCACAGTTGAGCAAACCGACTATCGGCAAACCCCCACCATGCTCACCACATGGTGGCTGAGAAAACAGGAGGGAGAAGAGATGGTTGTAGCATGGACTCCAAGAAAATTGGTGTCAGATGGGACTCGTGTGGGTGGCATGTGCCATACTGCTAGAGGTGAATGCTAGTTATGGCCCACGCCACCCCACTATATCGAGGTGCTGGTTACGTAGAGCGAACACATTATCTCTCCAGGAGTACGGTACACCACTAGTACTACTCACATTGTCGCAAAATTTCCTAGAGTCCGTGCTCAGCCACCCTCTATGTCTTCTCAGCCAACCATCAGACGCGCAGAGCCCATTGTTTGTTTGCTCACATGCGGTCCCACATGTCAGTGAAAACGCAAGATGACCCACCGAACCTACACATCTTTCACCTCGACGTGCTGGTGATGAGAAACAAATCCAATAAAGATATTCGGTAGCCGCTTTTGGAGTTACTCAAGAGTCAGATTCTATTTACAGTTTAACCAAAGATGCACATCACGTGGCTTCAACTAGCACTCCATTTTCTTGCATGACACGACCTGGATGATGGATGTCCCACATGTCAGCAAAAGGAGGAAGAACTCGACCAAATCTTCTCCACATTTAGACCGGAGGAGTAGGAAACACGGCAAGCCCTATGCCTACATCATACTACATACAAGCCCACCTCACGCAGTCACGCTATCACCATATTTCCTGGTCTCCGTGCGATATCTAGCTCTAGTTGATCTAACTAGAACTAACTATTGTGCTAGCATACTCCAATATTAGGTTGGCTCTATGTGATGTGGCAACTTCATATAACCGGATGCTGGCTATACTACTACGGTACTCACACTCCAAGAAGTGACTCGAAAACCATTCATAAATTGAGTTTATGACATGCATATGCAAATGTACCATTCATTACATACAACAAGTCATCAGCACACAACGACAACGAGGATACATGCTGGATTATAGATTATTTCCAACAAAACATTCTAGTAAATACTAAAGTTTTCATCACACAACAGATAACTAGCAATGAAATGAAATGAACTTCAGATCAACCAATCCTCGGTGTTGGAAACACTTGCTTTGTACCACAGGTAAGCCTCTGGGAAGGGCCAACTATTGTGAATATCTAGACCAATGCATGACTGATCATCCAGGCTGGAGCGGCCTATATCAGGACACATATTGTGGTAGCCACGGTAGGGAACCATAGCAATTTCCGAGGTATAGATACAGTTGCTTCTCATAAATGGTAGTAACGTTGTGTCAACAACAGCTGGATCACCTTTCACCATCATTGGATAGTTTTGTCCAAGGAAGAGCGAGTTTTCTCCAAGACTATCAATACTGAGTCAGGGAGAAGGTGTTGGCGCTAGCACACTAGTATCCACCCTGAATACCCTTCAACGGATGTTGTAATAGGTCCGGAGAGTGCGACCATGGGAGACAACACCTGGTTCCTTAGTAGTGACATCAGAAGTGCGCTGTATACAGACAAGAAGAGGTGATCCATCGGAATAAGTTGCCAGGCGCCACTGAGTATATAGGTCCTGCTCGTCCTCATGCTCGTGATCATCACCATCATCATCTCCCCCTTGGTTATAATTTTTTTCAAGTATAGGTGGTGGAATGTTCACAGGACCTTGGAAACACAAGAAGGTTAATTAGTAAAGGGAAACTAGCTAACCCGCATGCATGTGGATGAAACAATTATAATTATGGTGGAAGACAAACATACCGAAAGCATAAGGATTCCATGCAAAAATAGTGCCACGAGTGGTGGCAACAAACACAAGATGCTCGTATTGAATTGCATCACATTACTCATATGTGTACAGAAATTGAGTTTTGAGCAATATCCATCGAGGCGTGGAAGTAAGGACGGCAAGAAGCTTGTCAAAGATAGCAACAACTTCATAGTTCGTGTAATCCCAAGAGCAGTTGGGAACTCGAAAAATTGCTATCTTTCGTAGACGACAGTCACCATGATCATATTTGAATGTACGTAGATCTTCTGTGTGCTCAACCTCAGGGCACTCTGAGATTTTGGGAAGTGGAATCCGCTGACAAGTGTACACATTCACAAGTTCCCACTTGCAGTTGTACCCAATATAAACAACCCAATCTCCATTTGCACCTGCCCAGGCCTTATCCTTAAGCGATGGCATCTTAACGTCACACGTATCATTATCAAGCGGCATCAACTCGCACAAGGCAAGGCTTCGTCGTCTACGTGCCAGCAAGTAGGGTCATGGCGAAGAAGATAGGGGAGATCAAACCGCTCCTGGACCCTTGGGTTCTTCGTAATTATGTTATTAGTTGAGTCGAGAATGGTATTGAACGAACCTGCCATGATAGCCCAGGTGATGACATCGCACCGATTAATGAGTTCCTCCACCATGTGATCTTTCAGACCGGGGCAAGAATAAATGGGTCATTTCTGGCCTGCTCCCTCCATGGAGAAGACGATCAAACAATGGTACTGGTGCACAAAGAGGGTTCAGACTTAGATGAACTGAACAAGGTTGGGGTTTTCTTCTAAATGGCGGACGACTGCTTCTCGTCGGCGACAGCAACAAGCAGCGGCGACTGCTGCGGCTACCAAGCGCCGGCGGGGGTACGAAAAAGGCTTGCGGTGGCCGCGGTGGGATGTGCACATGATGTGTGTGCTCTGCAGGAAGGGCGCATGGGTGTGAGGAGCTCGAGCACCTCATCCATGGCATACAGGATGCAGTCGGCAGATGCAATCAGGGCAAGGCGAGGCCCTTGCGTGGGCATGCGGGGGGAACTGGCAAGGAAGCGAGCATAGAGGCTGTGTGTGGGATCAGCAAGCAGAAGCAGCAGCACAAACAACGAACTCGAACTCATGCCATGGCGCTCATGGCGACCGTGAGTTCCTGATAGTCTGGACAACATCTACGGGAACAAAATTCACGGGAGAGGAAGGCTAAGAGGAGCGGATCGTCACCGTGGGGGTGATGCTGGAGTCGTACGGGGTCGCGGGTGACCGGAGACAGCGGGAGGACGCGATGATCGACTGAGGCGCTCGGGCCGTGAAGCAGAAGAAGCAGAGGAAGAAGGGGAAGTCGTGGACGGAGTCCTTGGGCTCGGCTGTGCGCGCGAATGACATCGAGGCGGCCTCCTCTTGCACCTGGACGAAGAAGCGGGGACCCAGGGGCTGTCCTATGCTGGCGACGAGCTCGTGGCCGCGCCGGCCATGGCTCCTGGAGGTGGGGGAAGCAGGTGCGTGGGGCAGTGGCCAACCTCCTAGTGGCGGCAGAGGAGGGAATGAAGAGCATGGGGGAACCCTAGGGTGGAGGCTGCGAGGTCTAAAAGGAAGGGTGCGGGAGTCGTGGCGTGCCACCAAGGCCATGTGCGGGCGCCCTGTAGGTTTTACTGTGAGAGAGAGCGAGTGAGGGAGGTGGAAGAAAAAGGTGAGGGGGAGAGGATGACAGGTGGGGCCGGCAGGGTGCACAATGGGCGCTGGGAGGATTTTTACCAAGGGAGGCGATGGTGGGCTGCGGCGCTGGGCGGGAGCTAGGCCTCGGCTGCGCTCCAGGTTAGCCATTCTCTTCTCTTTAAATTTCTATTTATTCAAAAAAAGAATTGAAGAGAAAGTCCAGGGGTTATGGGATGGAATACGAGAGATATAAACATATGTATGAACTCCTAGTTTTATGAACTATTTGAATAAATTGCTCTGGCAATTTTTAGAGGTAGAAAAATAATCCAAGTTTGAATTAAATTCAAACTTGACGCATTTTTGAACCCAGCCAAAACATCTTCAAATGAGATGAAAATTGGCAGAGAGGGTTTAGGCATGGTGAACTAGCATCAGGAAAAGAATGAACATTATTTGAGGCCGGAAAAAATGTCACTCGAGTAAATGGCTAGAATTTAGAAGAAAGGAAGAAGGAGATGGGGTTTGCTTGGAGATGGACTAACTTGAAGGGTGAAGATGCCAGCAGCAAAGGAGATGAAGAGAAAGAGATCACACCAACACATACACATATAAAATGCACATGGAACAACAAGAAAGATGATCATGATGCAATGCAAAATATGACAAAGGCATTCGACTTGATCATGGCATAGACATATAGGAATGAAATATGCAAAAAAAATGATAATGCAACAAACATAATAAACACACATCAACAACTAAAATAAAAGTAAGGGCAACTAAAGCGTCGGTCTCGGGGCGTTACAACACTCCTCCACTTACAAGAGATCTCGTCCCGAGATCTAGAATGGCACCAGAGGGAAAACGGAAAAGGAAGAGAAAAGGTAAAACTAAGTTGCTTCTTTGACAAATGAGTGAAACCACAAACCTTGAGAGGTTAAACAATTTCAAGGAAAGAATACACCGGAAATGAATGAAGTTGCGAGCACTCCGGGATAAAGAGAAACAAGGAACACCTTGTGAACCTTGGAGGTTGCAAAGCTATGAATGACGAGCACAATTGACAAGAAGGAATTGAAACCACTCTGTTTGAAACGAGATAAACAAGGAACAACGAAGAACAAATTCAAAAAGCACTCCAATTGAAAAGAGAATGCAAGACTTGAGAAGATGAAAAGAACTTGAAGAGATGACACAACACTCTAGTTAAACGGATAAGCAAGGAAAGGAACATGATCTTCACACTTCGAGATGACGAGTGAAGAGAGCAACATCACAATGCCTCCTCCGGAACGAAAGAATAGAAGTTGGATTGTTCGAAAGGAAAGAATTGAGAAGAAAATGACAACTTCTGCCACAAATGAGCTTGGAGAGCACCCTTCCAAGAAGGTTATAACAGAATTGTTGGAAAACCGACAATGAAACAAAAAGGCTTATAGTGGGCTTATGAAAAGCATCTCAAAATTGAGGCGAAATTCTGCCACTAACGGAAACAATAGATTGGATTGATATGAACAAGGAGACGAGAAACTTATTTCACCGGGAGGATAAATGAAGAACTTGGATCATTTATGAGCACCATAAATAGCAACAATCCTTAGGGAAAGCTTTAGGTGAAATATAAACCAAGATAACTCCAATGAGGAGATTAATGGATTTAAAATACCTCATTCCTGACAACTTGCGAATCATGAAACACGAAAGAAATTGTCAAGAATGACATAACAGCACCTCAAAAGATAAGGGAGAAGGGATTGAACTTTGAAATGCAAGATGAAGAATACTTAAACTCCTCAAGACAAAACATGTGTTGAGCAACATGTTTATTCTAGAGTATAGCTTGGCGGATCTTAACTCTGAGAGAAATCTTGAAGAACAATTGAAGAATGAAAAGAATCCTTGACGAAACACCATGTAGCCTCCATGAAGAAATCCGGTAATAAAAGAATGATCAAAAGAAGTGAAGGATGGAAAGAATAAGATTGAAGCCTCGCAATGATTGGATGGAGCTTTGCGATGAGATAAAGTGGAAACTTGGACCTCTGGAAGAAAAGATAAAACATCTCAAACCGAGAATGTGATATGATGAACCTCCGGAATAATGAATTGAATTCACTCGATGAAACAAGAATAAGAATTACATTATGCTTATCCTTCACCAATTAACTTGATGACAAGCAACGGATTTGGCATACCAATTATTCCCATAGAAAGGATTAAAGAGAGGTATACCTTAAACTTGAGAAGGTCTTCAACGAACCATCGGTAGGATTGAAACAACGAATAAATTGATATGAGAACATAGGAAGAGGAATCTCGAGCGAAACACCTTACGGATTGAAAAAAGATTGAAGAAAAGATAAAAAAACACCGGGAAGAATTAAAGAACGAATGAAGATACTTGAGGGAATTTGATACATGAGAACGAATAGATAACGAATTGATTAGACAATATTTGAATGATGCACCAGTATGATTTGGAGAATGCGAGCTGAAAGCTGAAATTAATACTTCTGAGATGATGGGCTTCGGAGGATCAAACTGAAAAGAGTCATAAATTGCTCCAGATGGGTGAAAAGAATTCTCACAATCAAAAACAATTATGAGGATGGCATAAAGCTAGCACCAAGAATCTTCAAGAAAACTGATATGATTGCGGAGAAACTCTTCTTCGGTCTTCAAAGACCGAGAATGACGATGAGAAAGAACACCATGAATTGTTGAGGCACTCCAGAATAAAGAATGGAAATGTTGAACCCACGATGAAAAGATTTTGAAAGATCTTGGAGAAAGACATATGACTGATGATAATTCATTCTTGCATCAACTTTGAAAAGAATTTAATAATAACTTCGGAAAAATTAGAAGAGTCGGGTAAGATCCTGGGAAAAGACCTGTTGGTTAGGGCCCACTCAAAAGAAACACCGTCGAACTATTTAAATGATAGATTGTGCCGGTTGAATTAAATGGCTTGAATGAGATAATATCCTCAAAAGAACTTGAACGGATCGAGAATGTAACCGTGAATCTTCTAAGATATCTTCAACACTCCGGAATAATTGAATAGCGAGAGGTGAGCGATTAAGAAGTGCACCAGCATGAGAAAACATTTAAACGAGGAAAGGATATGATCGACAAAGCTTGAATTTTATCCATCGGAGAAGAAAGAGAACGAAGAATGATGAACTCGAAGTTTTGTTAGAATCTTCCTGACAATCACCGGATAAGAACATTGAAGGAAAAGAATGGAGAGGCTTCCCATCAATAAAAGGATACTTGATTAAGAAATCCGAGTCCTTGAAGAAAAAGAAAGGGTGGGAGGGCGGGAAAACAAAAGCAACTTGGGACGGATCAAACAAACACTGGTTGGAAAGAATTGGCATGACAATCTCTATTATCATGAAGGATTAGTATTCCCATAGAAATATGAGAACACCATTTAGGGAAGGTATGGAATCAACACTTGACATTGAAGCAACTCGAATACCGCAACTCAAAACAAAACAAAGGATTGGTTTGCAGAATAAGCCAGAACAAACATATGATAGAGATTTCATTCGAAGTTTTTGTGGTGGGTCCCACACGGGCTCGATCGTACAGCACCATCATGTACAAGGCAGTACACATGACATACGAAGCGTCCCTGAGTCAGCATAGCCAAGGACTCTTTAAGACACAACGAGACCACTGTAAAACCAACCGTGGATAGGCGGACCACTAGACGTCAAACCCCAATCTCATATCATGCATTTGTCAGAAAGATATCCTAGGAGCTACTTGAATTCCCACTTATAAACTCCCGAAAATTTCTGGTTATGCAATCAGGTGTTGGGGATGCAGGGGAAGCATAATATCACACCCAAAACTAGCAATACCTACATCCAGTTGTATCCATCCTTCAACACATAACCAAGAAACCTTCGGAAATCATTTACCTCAACCTTCAAAAAGCATCCATTATGCGAGTTATGGCAATACTCCCGAACTCCCGCCCCAGTACTGGGTGGTGTCGAGGTTATCTCACCAACAACTGCATAAAAGAGATTTTTGATGTCGGCGAACTCAGGTATTCCAGAACTGCATCGATAAAATTGTGACGACAACACCTCAGAGCTCAACTCCCCGGGACACTGCCACAAGCACTAAATGTCAGGAGGCACCAAGAACAATGTTCTCGTCACAAAACCATCGAAACAATTCCAAGATACCCGCATGATCCTAATTTTTTTAGTGAAATTTGAGAAGAGAAGAGTCAAAACTATACGTCAGGAGGCCTCACCAGAGCAACGAAGGGACTGAGGAGTAAAAAGAATCCTGCTCTCCGATATATATAATCCTAAGACTCAAAACATTTTTCTAGACTCAACAACGTCAGGAATTCGATCAAGCAGGGGGCTCCTAAGTCGGGGAAGGTTCTGATACCAACTTGTAACACCCATGATGCGACTATATCTCCCACGTGTCGGAGCATGACTTAGAGGCATAACCGCATAGTAGGCATGTCGCAAGAGGGGTAATCTTTACACATCCCAAGTACTGAATAAGAGAGGGAAAAAGAGTTGGCTTACAATCGCCACTTCATACAATACATAAATATAGCATTACATCATCCAGAATACAATCAAGGTCCGACTATGGAACCAAAATAAAAGAAGACCACCCCTAATGCTAGATCCCCGATTGCCTCGACTGGGCTCCACTACTGATCGAAAGGAAACGAAACAACACAACGAACACGATCTTCATAGAGCTCCCAACTGAGCTGGGTTGCACCACCTGCACTGGTATCATCAACACCTGCAACGGTTTGGAAGTATCTGTGAGTCACGAGGACTCAGCAATCTCACACCCACGAGATCAAGACTATTTAAGCTTAAGGGTAGGAAAAGGTAGTGAGGTGAAGCGGCAGCAAGCACTAGCATATATAGTGGCTAACATACACAACTAAGAGCGAGAAGAGAAGCCATGCACGGTCGTGAACTAGAAGTGATCAAGAAGTGATCCTGAAACTACTTACGATCAAACATAACTCCAAAGCCGTGTTCACTTCCCGGACTCCATCGAAAAGAGACCATCACGGCTACACACGCGGTTGATTCATTTTAATTAAGTTAAGTGTCAAGTTCTCTACAACCGGGTATTAACAAATTCCCATCTACCCATAACCACAGGCATGGTTTTCGAAAGTTCATAACCCTGCAGGGGTGTCCCAACTTAGCCCATCACAAGCTCTCACGGTTAACGAAGGATATTCCTTCTCCTAGGAAGATCCGCTCAGACTCGGAATCCCGGTTACAAGACATTTCGACAATGGTAAAACAAGAGCAGCAAAGCCACCCGGATGTGCCGACAAATCCCAATAGGAGCTACACATATCTCGTTCTCAGGGCACACTGGATTGTCCAAACTTCCAGTAGGCCAACCCAGAGTTGCCCCTGGTGGCCACCTGCGGCTGACAGGTTGGACCAACACTCAGAGGAGCACTGGCCCAGGGGGTTTAAAATAAAGATGACCCTTGAGTCTGCAGAACCCAAGGGAAAAGGGCTTAGGTGGCAAATGGTAAAACCAAGGTTGGGCCTTGCTGGAGGAGTTTTATTCAAAGCGAACTGTCAGGGGGTTCCCATTATAACCCAACCGTGTAAGGAACGCAAAATCAAGGAACATAACACCGGTATGACGGAAACTAGGGCAACAAGAGTGGAACAAAACACCAGGCATAAGGCCGAGCCTTCCACCCTTTACCAAGTATATAGATGCATTAAAGTAAACAAGATATAATAATGATATCCCAACAATATCCATGTTCCAACATGGAACAAACTTCAACTTCACCTGCAACTAGCAACGCTATAAGAGGGGCTGAGCAAAGCGGTAACATAGCCAAACAACGGTTTGCTAGGAAAGGTGGGTTAGAGGCTTGACATGGCAATATGGGAGGCATGATATAGCAAGCGGTAGGTATCGCGACATAGCAATAGAGCGAGAAACTAGCAAGCAAAGATAGAAGTGATTTCGAGGGTATGGTCATCTTGCCTGAGATCCCGCAAGGAAGAAGAACGAGTCCATGAAGAAGACAAACAGACATAGTCGAACGGATCCTCACAACTCCGGATTGAAAACCGAAGCTAACGAGAGAAGCATCCCGGAACGAAGCAAGCAACATAGTAAACAACCAAGCATAAACATGGCATGATGCACAACCAAGTATGATGCATGTCCGGTTTAATGATTCATGGCATGACGAAGTGCACAAACAATAGTACAAATTAAGTGGAGCTCAATATGCAACGAGTTGCATATTGACGAAACACCACATGACTTATTTGTTCTCTCTCGGTTATGTACTCATAAATATTAAATGTTGTTAAACAAGGCAAGAGGTGAAGCATAAGAAAACTACCTATCTAGGCAAGTTTAAATGATGCCGGAATAACAAACAACATTTCCCGAAAATCCTCATATGCAAAATATGGATTTGGTACTGTTCTGCCCTAAACATAATTTCAGAGTTGTTAAACATGCAAGAAGAGTGCAACATGTTAAACTAGGCATTTTTACACCCCATTTACATATAAAGTTTATTAAATTTGGAGCTACGGTTATTTAGTTATGAATTAAATCATTTTAACATGACATTTATGCAAAGTAATGCAAACAATATTTTAAACCTTTTATCATGGATGAAAGTTGCATACTGTTAAAAAACATGAAAATCTAAGCAAGATGCATATATGACATGTTTCATTTGGGTGCATGGATATTTAGATATGAGCATTGCAAATCAGTGGCCAAACTATAATTATGCAATGCACTGGAAAATAACGAAATCCACAAAAAAATGGGGTGCCTAGGTCTCGAACCCACAACCTCTCCGTTGAAAACAGATGCTGCCAGCCACCACGCTAGACTGGTGTTTATGTTACAAAGAGGGATCGACTGCTCTTGTGTGGCTGGGAAAAGAATAGCAGTTCAAAAACAAAACAAAGAAAAAGAGTACCACCTGGGGTAAGAACCCCAGATCAACTAGATATGCCCGAGGAGCGCTAACCACTGTGCTCCGCTATACTGGTGCACAAAGAGGGTTCAGACTTAGATGAACTGAAGAAGGTTGGGGTTTTCTTCTAAATGGCAGACGACTGATTCTCATCGGCAACAGGAACAAGCAGCGGCGACTGCTGCGGCTACCAAGCGTCGGCGGGGGTGCGGAAAAGGCTTGCGGTGGCCGCGGTGGGATGTGCGCATGATGTGTGTACTATGCAGGAAGGGCGCATGGGTGTGAGGAGCTCGAGCACCTCATCCATGGCGTACAGGATGCAGTCGGCAGATGCAATCGGGGCAAGGCGAGGCCCTTGCGCGGGTGTGCGAGGGGAACTAGCAAGGACGCGAGCATAGAGGTTGTGTGTGGGATCACCAAGCAGAAGCAGCGGCACAAACAACAACGTCTACAGGAACGAAACGCACAGGAGAGGAAGGCTAAGAGGAGCGGATCATCACCGTGGGGGTGATGCTGGAGTCGTACGGGGTCGCGGGTGACCGGAGACAGCGGGAGGACGCGATGATCGACTGAGGCGCTCAGGTCCGTGAAGCAGTGGAAGCAGAGGAAGAAGGGGAAGTCGTGGACGGAGACCCAGGGGCTCCTCTTGCACCTAGACGAAGAAGCGGGGACCAAGGGGCTCTCCTATGCCGGCGACGAGCTCGTGGCCGCGCCGGCCATGGCTCCTAGAGGTGGGGGAAGCAGGTCCGTGGGGGAGTGGCCAACCTCCTGGAGGCGGCATAGAAGGGAATGAAGAGGATGGGGAACCCTAGGGCGGAGGCTGCAGGGTCTAAAAGGAAGGGTGCGGGCGCCGTGGCTTGCCACCGAGGCCATGTGCGGGCGCCCCTGTAGGCTTTATAGTGAGAGAGAGCGAGTGAGGGAGGTGGAAGAAAAAGGTGAGGGGGAGAGGATGACAGGTGGGGCCGGTGGGGTGCACAATTGGCGCTGGGAGGATTTTTACCAAGGGAGGCGATGGTGGGCTGTGGCGCTGGGCGGGAGCTGGGCCTCGGCTGCGCTCCAGGTAAGCTATTCTCTTCTCTTTAAATTTCTATTTATTCAAAAAAAACAAAATAAACAGAATTTAAGAGAAAGTCCAGGGGTTATGGGATGGAATACGAGAGATATAAACATATGTATGAACTCGTGGTTTTATGCACTATTTGAATAAATTGCTTTGGCAATTTTTAGAGGTAGAAAAATAATCCAAGTTTGAATTCAATTCAAACTTGTTGTATTTTTGAACCCAACCAAAACATCTTCAAATGAGCTGAAAATTGGCAGAGAGTGTTTAGGCTTGGTGAACTAGCATCAGGAAAAGAACGAACATTATTTGAGGCCGGAAAAAATGTCACTCGAGTAAATGGCTAGAATTTAGAAGAAACGAAGAAGGAGGTGGGGTTTGCTTGGAGATGTACTAACTTGAAGGGTGAATATGCCAACAACAAAGGAGATGAAGAGAAAGAGATCACACCAAGACATACACATATAAAATGCACATGCCACAACAAGCAAGATGATCATGATGCAATGCAAAATATGACTTCGACATGATCATGGCATAGACATATAGGAATGAAATATGCAAAAAATGATAATGCAACAAACATAATGAACACACATCAACAACTAAAATAAAAGGAAGGGCAACTGAAACATCGGTCTCGGGGCGTTACAATGTGATAGTAGTTCCAAATTGAGAGGGAAAGGCGAAGAGGCGGTGGACGGTTGCCAAGGGATAGGAAGAGGCACCCCAACCCACATACATGTCCGTTCGGAAATTGTACAAAAGGACTCGCCGTTGTCTGACTGACATGTTGGAACAAGACCACATGTCAAAGAAACATGGTGTGTCATTTCTCGTGCAAAATGCGATCTAGAAGCATTGGCCCGAGGTGCCGCATTATTTCTTCACTTTATTTTTTTAATGACGTGTCGTTCAGTTTTGAAGCACGAGTAACTGGTACTGTATGCAGAGAAAATATAAACTACTCTACCACTACTCCACCTCTAGTACTACTGTCAAAAAAGATATATAGGCCAGAGCTTCAATGCTTGCTTGCTGTGCCCACTTGCTTTTAACACTATCACCATTACTCTAGATCTAAAAAGACGACCTCTCTCTTCCTCATCACCAGTGGTCATAGATCCACCAGGGAAGAAAAGGACGTGCAACATTGACGCACTCGTCGTTGGCGAGCGTGGTGATACGTCTCCAACGCATCTATAATTTTTGATTGTTCCATGCTATATTATATTCTGTTTTGGACATTATTGGGCTTTATTATACACTTTTATATTATTTGTGAGACTAACCTATTAACCGGAGGCCCAACCCAGAATTGCTGTTTTTTTGCCTATTTCAGAGTTCGCAGAAAAAGAATATCAAACGGAGTCCAAACGGAATGAAACCTTCGGGAACATGATTTTTGGAACGAACATGATCCAAAGGACTTGGACCCTACGTCAAGAAAGCAACCAGGAAGGCACGAGGTAGGGGGGCGTGCCTACCCCCCCAGGCACGCCCTCCACCCTCGTGGGGCCCATGTTGCTCCACCGATGTACTTCTTCCTCCTATATATACCTACGTACCCCCAAACTACCAGATACGGAGACAAAACCCTAATTCCACTGCCGCAACCTTCTGTACCCGTGAGATCCCATCTTGGGGCCTTTTCTGGGGCTCCACTGGAGGGGGCATTGATCACGGAGGGATCCTACATCAACACCATAGCCTCTCCGATGACGTGTGAGTAGTTTACCTCAGACCTTCAGGTCCATTGTTATTATCTAGATGGCTTCTTCTCTCTTTTTGGATCTCAATACAATGCCTCTCTTGTGGACATCTATTCGATGTAATCTTCTTTTGTGGTGTGTTTGTTGAGACCGATGAATTGTGGGTTCATGATCAAGTTTATCTATGAACAATATTTGAATCTTCTCTGAATTCTTTTATGTATGATTGGTTATCTTTGCAAGTCTATTCGAATTATCAGTTTGGTTTGGCCTACTAGATTGATCTTTCTTGCAATGGGAGAAGTGCTTAGCTTTGGGTTCAATCTTGCGGTGTCCTTTCCCAGTGATAGTAGGGGCAACAAGGCACACATTGTATTGTTTCCATCGAGGATAACAAGATGGGGTTTATATCATATTGCATGAGTTTATCCCTCCACATCATGTCATCTTACTTAAGGCGTTACTCTATTCTTTTGAACTTAATACTCTAGATGCATGGTGGATAGCGGTCGATGTGTGGAGTAAAAGTAGTAGATGCAGGCAGGAGTCGGTCTACTTGTCTCGGACGTGATGCCTATATGCATGATCATACCTAGATATTCTCATAACTTTGCTCAATTCTGTCAATTGCTCGACAGTAATTTTTTTACCCACCGTAATACTTATGCTCTCGAGAGAAGACACTAGTGAAAACTATGGCCCCCGGGTCTATTTTCCATCATATTAATCTTCCGTCAACAAGCTATTTCTTTTGCTATTTTTATTTTGCTTTATTTACTTTGCATCTTTATCATAAAAATACAAAAAAATATTATCTTATCTTATCTATCAGATCCCACTTTCGTTAGTGACCGTGAACGGATTGACAACCTCTTTATTGCGTTGGTTGATAGGATTTTATTTGTTTGTGTAGGTGTGAGGGACTTGTGTGCAGCCTCCTACTGGATTGATACCTTGGTTCTCAAAAACTGAGGGAAATACTTATGCTACTTTGCTGCATCACCCTTTCCTCTTCAAGGGAAAACCAACACAGTGCTCAAGAGGTAGCACGTGGTCACGCACTGGCGTCAAGGCCGTCCTCTCAGACCTAACTCCCGCGCGAGATGGCCTCCGTCCCAAAGCTCGCTGCCGTAGTGTGTGCGGAGGACGACGACCACGAGCGAAGCCACTTCCTGCCGATCCTCAGGTATGCTACCTCTTTTCAAACCATCACTACTGCAGGTTTCTACTAACGTGACACTATGATGAGAGACCCTTCGACGAAATTGTGTGCGATGCCATAATCGCAAATGGTGGTGTAAAAAACCCGTCAAAAAGGTGTAAAACGTTTGCGATGGAGAATGCATCAAACACGATTCAGATTTTAGTTGCATGTGCGATGCAGGGCATACAGTTCAGCTCAATTATCTGTTTGCGATGTGGAGGAACAAAAGAAAAGGGCAGCCAGATGAAGGTGTGTGCGATATACAACATACGGTTCACTCGGATGAACTATTTGCGATGAGGAGGAACAAAAGAAATGGGCAGCCAGATGAAGGTGTGTGCGATATACAGCATACGGTTCACTCGGATAAACTATTTGTGATTAGGCAACACAAAAGAAACGGGCAGCCAGATGAAGGTGTGTGCGATATATGGCATACGGTTCACTCAGATGATTGTTTGCGTTGAGACAAGAGAACAGAAACAGCTCAATATAAAAAGATGTGTGTGATACGCGACAAACATGTCTGTAATCAGAAATGTGGGCGAATACCGATAATAACAGAAATGGTTCCCTAGTGTGGTCCGTGTTCATCTAATCATCATCTCCTTCTTGTGCTAGCTCGATGTCCCTTCTATGCTAAGTTTCCATTAATTGATGGTGTTTTATGAATACACCACTGTTTCCCGCCACCCAGTGATATTGCGCATAGGCGGCGCGCGACGCACGGAGGTGACAAGCGCAACCTGGACCACATCCACCTTTTCCATGCATGCCAACCCACCAAAGCACCGCCTCTGCCATCAACCTCGTCGACGAGGAAAACAAGAAGGCGCCATGGCCCATCGAGGCCGAGGCACTCCCCGACAACGCGATGGACGACGCCGTGATGCGCGTCATCGCCAGGGTTGGGCAGACCTTTGGCGCATGGCGCTTGAGCGCCGCGGACCAAGATAGGCATGTCAGCGCCGACAGGCTGCAGCTCACCGCACAAAATGATCGATGGTGCGCTGCAGAGCAAGCTAGGCACGTCCGCGCCGATAGGCTATGGCTCGCCACATGGCGAGACCGTTGGAGCGCCGCAGAGTGAGAGGCATGGCATGCCGCACAGCAAGAGCAGATCCATCGGCGCTTGCCTGCTGTCGACACGGCGTCACAACTGGGTACACGTCCGGTCAGTACCCCCATTCCTCGCCAGGAGTGGTAGAGGCCCTCAGCGCAGTACTTGCACCAAAGGCCAGCTGTTCCGTACTTGCACTGGATGCCCGCCGCGCCGTTCGCATGGGTGCCACCATTCGCCTTGTCTGTGACCCGCTGGATGCCAACGCGCTGGTCCGTAGGCTTGACCGCCTCCTTGGCCCAGGTGTCCACCTGGTCGTAGTAGATGAACATGGCCATCACATCCTCGAGCTGGTGATCTCCGATGAAATAGCCAATTGGAGCTCGAGATCGCGCTCTAGATGTATCGCGAGCGTGTCGACCGCTTGGACGAACTCCTGCACGAGTTCAGGAAGAGCCAAGAGCTACTGTAGGCAAGGGCTGCTGGTCATGGTCTCATGGACGCATTTTATTTTGAAAAGTCATTTCGACATGGATAGCTATGTATTCACAACAATCATAGTATTGCTCTGTTTATTGCTTTGTTTCAGTGTGTGTACTCTGTTTTCCATTCTTATATGTTCTGCTTCAATGTGTGTATATACGCTTTCCATTCTGTATATGCGGATGATAACAGCTAGGTTCAAATTAGTATACAAAAACAGATAGAAAATGAAATTCATAATATATATATATATATATATTAATTGTTCATTAGTTCATCATGGAATATATATGTAATATCATCACATATACGTGATGATACTTAACTACTAGGTACAATGCATAAAATTGGAAATGAACAATACTAAAACTAATAATCCCACCTGGGGCCAGTATTCCGGTAGCCCCTCGCCAGCAGCTCCCTGGTGCGCGGCGTCTTCCCACTGCGGAGGCAGTACTCCGCCGCCACCGCCTCGCAGCGCTTGACGTACCGATCTGCCTCTTGCTGGCGGACGCGCGCAGAAGATTGATACGTCTCCAACATATCTACTTTTCCAAACACTTTTTCCCTTGTTTTGGACTCTAACTTGCATGATTTGAATGGAACTAACCCAGACGGACGCTGGTTTAGCAGAATTGCCATGGTGTTATTTTTGTGCAGAAATAAAAGTTCTCAGAATGACCTGAAACTTCACGGAGAATATTTTTGGAATAAATATAAAAAATACTGGCGAAAGAATCAAGACCAGGGGCCCACACCCTGTCCACGAGGGTGGGGGTGAGCCTACCCCCCTGGGCGCTCCCCCTGCCTCGTGGGCCCCCTGGACCTCCACGAACCTCAACTCCAACTCTATATATTCACGTTCAGGGAGAAAAAAATCAGAGAGAAGGATTCATCGCGTTTTACGATACGAAGCCGCCGCCAAGACCTAATCTCTCTCAGGAGGGCTGATCTGGAGTCCGTTCGGGGCTCCGGAGAGGGGAATCCGTCGCCATCGTCACCATCAACCTTCCTCCATCACCAATTTCAAGATGCTCACCGCTGTGCGTGAGTAATTCCATCGTAGGCTTGCTGGACGGTGATGGGTTGGATGAGATTTATCATGTAATCGAGTTAGTTTTGTTAGGGTTTGATCCCTAGTATCCATTATGTTCTGAGATTGATGTTGCTATGACTTTGCTATGCTTAATGCTTGTCACTAGGGCCTGAGTGCCATGATTTCAGATCTGAACCTATTATGTTTTCATGAATATATGTGAGTTCTTGATCCTATCTTGCAAGTCAATAGTCACCTACTATGTGTTATGATCCCGCAACCCCGAAGTGACAATAATTGGGACCACTCCCGATGATGATCGTAGTTTGAGGAGTTCATGTATTCACTATGTGTTAATGCTTTGGTCTGGTACTCTATTAAAAGGAGGCCTTAATATCCCTTAGTTCCCAGTAGGACCCCGCTGCCACGGGAGGGTAGGACAAAAGATGTCATGCAAGTTCTTTTCCATAAGCACATATGACTATATTCAGAATACATGCCTACATTAACATTGATGAATTGGAGCTAGTTCTATGTCACCCGATGTTATAACTGTTGCATGAGGAATAGCATCCGACATAATTATCCATCACTGATCCAATGTCTACGAGCTTTCACATATTGATCTTTGCGTAGTTACTTTTCCATTGCCACTATTACAATCATTACAAAACCAATACTATTACTTTTGCCACTGCTACCGTTACTTCCATATTACTTTGCTACTAAATACTTTGCTACAGATATTAAGTCTTTCAGGTGCGGTTGAATTGACAACTCAACTGTTAATACTTGAGAATATTCTTTGGCTCCCCTTGTGTGGAATCAATACATTTGGGTTGAATACTCTACCCTCGAAAATTGTTGCGATCCCCTATACTTGTGGGTTATCAAGACTATTTTCTGGCGTCGTTGCCGGGGAGCATAGCTCTATCCTTTGAGTCACTTGGGATTTATATCTGTTGGTCAGTATGAAAAACTTGGAAGATGAAAGAACCAAGATTTTTCCCTCAACTACGAGGGGAGGTAAGGGACTGCCATCTAGCTCTGCACTTGATTCACCTTCTGTTATGAGTAAACTTGCAACACCTACACCTGCTATTCATTTTGATATGTTGTATGTTATTGATGATGCCACTTTCTGCTTTGCATGATAATTATGATGAGACTACTTCTATGCATGATAATATTGTGCCATTGGGTGAATTTCTTGATGAACAACTTGCTAGGGTTAGAGAGAATGAAATTATTGAAACTGATAATATTGATGAAAGTGATGATGAAGATTCTCCCCCTAGATATGAATTGCATGCTGTGCCTGAGAGTTATGTTATGGATGAAGAAACTGCTACAGACATTTTAGCTTGCAATGATAGATATGATCTTAAGAAAATGTTAGCTAAGCTGGAAGAAAATTCCTTGATTGCTAGAATGAAACATGACCTTGCTTTTGCTACTTCACCTATCTGTATTTCTGATAAGGATTATGATTTCTCTATCGATCCTGAGTTAATTACTTTGGTTGAATCTGATCCTTTTTATGGCTATGAATCTGAAACTGTTGTGGCACATCTTACTAAATTAAATGATATAGCCACCCTGTTCACTAATGATGAGAAAACTCGCTATTACTTTATACTTAAGTTATTTCCATTCTCATTAAAGGGTGATGCTAAAACATGGTTTAATTCTCTTGATCCTGGTTGTGTGCTTAGTCCCCAGGATATGATTTATTACTTCTCTGCTAAATACTTCCCCGCTCATAAGAAACAAGCTACCTTAAGGGAAATATATAATTTTTTGCAAATATAAAGAAGAGAGTCTCCCACAAGCTTGGGGGCATAAGAAACAAGCTGCCTTAAGGGGAATATATAATTTTGTGCAAATTGAAGAAGAGAGTCTCCCACAAGCTTGGAGGAGGCTTCTCCGATTACTTAATGCTTTGCCTGATCATCCTCTCAAGAAAAATGAAATACTTGATATCTTTTATAATGGACTAACTAATGCTTCCAGAGACCAGCTGGATAGTTGTGCTGGTTGTATTTTCAGGGAAAGAACTGTTGATCAAGTTGAATTGCTATTTAATAATATGTTGAGTAATGAAAATGATTGGACACTTCCTAAACCAACTCCTAAGGCGTATTCTATTTCTCAGTCCTGAAGATATGCAAGAGGCAAAGAAATCTATGAAAGGGAAGGGTATTAAAGCAGAAGATGTTGAGAACTTACCACCTATTGAAGAAATACATGGTCTTGATAACTCGACATAGGTAGTAAAGGTAAATTCTCTATATAGATTTAATGAAGGTGATATTCCTCATAATGAGTCTGCTAGCCAATGCTTGGATGTATTTGATAATTTTATTGTTAAACAAGAAAACTTCAATGCTTATGTTGGTAGACAATTGAAATGTAATGCTTATATGATTGAACACTTGAGTGATTATATGTCTAAAGTTAAATGTGAACTTAAACTCATTAGTAAACATGCTTCTATGGTTACGACTCAAGTAGAACAAGTACTTAAAGCTCAGAATGATTTGCTCAATGAATTAAATAATAAGAAAAATGAAAATGTTGTTAGAGTTGTGACTAGAGGGGGTAAAATGACTCAAGAACCTTTGTATCCTGAGGGCCACCCCAAGAGAATTGAGCAAGATTCTCATAGAATTAATGTTGATGCACCTAGTTCTTCTAATAAGAAGAAAAATAAAAATGATAGGACTTTGCATGCTTCTAGTGAACCTGTTGTTGACACACCTGAGAATCCCAATGATATTTCTATTTCTGATGCTGAAACACAATCTGGTAATGAGCATGAACCTAGTGATAATGTTAATGATGATGTTCATGTTGATGCTCAACCTAGCAATGACAATGATGTAGAGATTGAACCTGCTGTTGATCTTGATAACCCACAATTAAAGAATCAACGTTATGATAAGAGAGACTTTGTTGCTAGGAAGCATGGTAAAGAAAGAGAGTCATGGGTTCAGAAACCCTTTCCTTTTCCTCCTAAACCATCCAAGAAAGAGGATGATGAGGATTTTGAGTGCTTTGCTGAAATGATTATACCTATCTAATTGCGTATGGGTTTGACTGATATGCTTAAAATGAATCCTTATGGTAACTATATAAAAGATAATGCTACAAATAAATGAAAGATACCGGAAGCTGAAATTTCCACCATGCTTGCTAATTATACTTTTAGGGGTGGAATACCAAAGAAACTTGGAGATCCAGGAGTACCAACTATACCATGCTCCATTAAAATAAACTATGTTAAAACTGCTTTATGTGATCTTGGAGTCAGTGTTAGTGTTATGCCTCTGTCTTTATATCGTAGACTTGATTTGATAAGTTGACACCTACTGAAATATCTTTGCAAATGGCTGATATATCAACTGCTATACCTGTCGGTATTTGTGAGGATGTTCCTGTTGTAGTTGCAAACGTTACTATTTTAACAGACTTTGTTATTCTTGATATTCCCGAGGATGATAGTATGCCGATTATCCTTGGTAGACCCTTTTTGAATACTGCAAGGGTTGTTATTGATTGCAACAAAGGCAATGTCACTTTTCATGTTAATGGTAATGAGCATACAGTACACTTTCCGAGGAAACAACCTCAAGTCCACAATATAAATTCTATTGGAAAAACTTCAACGATTACTATTGGAGGTTTTGAATTTCCTCTTCCTACTGTTAAGAAGAAATATGATAGTTTTATTGTTGGGGATGTGCATCTCCCCGTTGAGGTAACTTAGTGCTATTCGAAAATTCTCCGGTTTCATGTGATTCGGAATGAGTTTGTTAACAAGACTTGATCAACCTTGTTAGTGGATTCCTTTTGATGAGCATGAGATGGATGAAGTTAGAAAGCACAACTCTCTGTACCCTCTTTTTACTTTCTGTTTTTCTGTTATTTAGATTAAATAAAGCAAAAATAGTATTTTCTGTTTGTTTTCGGAATTATCCATGCAATAAAAAATTCCCCGGAAATAAAAGTTCTCCAAATGTCTTGAAAATTTAATATGATTTTTTCTAGAATATTTAAGAATTATTGGCACTAAGAATCACCAGGGGGTCCCACCATGTGCCCACGAGGGTGGAGGGCGCGCCCCCTGCCTCGTGGACCCCATGTGGCCCCCTCCACTTATTCTTGCACCCACACACTTCGTCTTCCTCCAGAAAAAATCCCCCACCAGCTCAAACCCGAGTTCTAGCTCATCTTGCTGCCATTTTCGATCTCCTTGTTCAAAGCTCCATTCATAGAACTGCTTTGGGGGATTGTTCTTCGGTATGTGACTCCTTCAATTGTCCAATTAGTTTTTGTTCTAGTGTTTTATTTATTGCAAATTTTTGCTGCTTAGGTGACCCTGTTCTTTAGCTTGCATGTCAAATTTATGTGGTCAAAAGTAGTTTTAATGCATGATATGGCCTCTAGGCACTTGTAGGAGTAGTTGCTATCAATTTTTTTGAGTTTGGTTCACTTTTATTTTGAGTTACTAAAAATTTCTCAAATTTTTCAGAGAAAGAAAATGATGAAAATATTATTGAGGGGCTCTTCGAGCCGAAGCTCGAAGGATAAGCAAAGTGAAGAAAATAAGAAGCCCAAATATATTCTCCCTCGCACTGCGGAAGTTCAGCCCTGCGAATGGCCTTGTGATGAGTTCTTGAGAGAAGCCGGGATTTATAAAGATTTTTATTATTTGGCTGAGAATCCAGGCCTCATCAACTTCCTCCACGACCAGCGCGAACAACACGTACCTCATTTTGCGGAAGGCCGGTTATGCATACGGGAGCGTGACACAAGATCTAGAGCCTGAGCCGGAGCCACCCTTTGACCCTTATCGATAGTCCGTTTATCAGTGTGATCCGGAGGAGATCGCCAACCAGTGGCATCCAGAGGATACTCCTTCATACACCAGAGAGGGCAACTTTGAGCCGTGGCCATAGACTAACTTAGGCCAAAAGCCTAAGCTTGGGGGAGTACGTATTTCTCACCAACATTACATTCATGTTCACACACTCATTCCAGTTGTCGGTGCTCATACTTTTTTGTTGTATTATCCATGCTAGTTTATTTTCATTTTAAACCTTCTTCTTGTGTGTTTGAAAACCCTTAAGAAAAACAAAAAAATTGTTGTAGCTTTTAGCTAGTTTACTTTCCATGCCTGTAGTAGTGGTAATTAGAAAGAAAACCCAAAAATATTTCTCGTTCTTCTTTTGCTTGTTGGGAGCTTTCCCATGTAAATAGTTTTGTTTCTTTTCTTTTATTTGGGGGTCGAGAGGAGAAGACCATGATGAAAATGTTGAGTGGCTCTCAAATGCATTATTGTTGATATAACAAAGAGCCCATATTACCTTGTCTTCTCCCTTATATTAAATGCTTGCAGATTCCAGCTTAGTCCAATGCACATGCACTATTATTATTATCCACACCGTTCGGTTGTGCAAGTGAAAGGCAATAACGACGATATATGATGGACTGATTGAGATGAGAGAAGCTGGTATGAACTCGACCTATCTTGTTTTTGTAAATATGATTAGTTCATCGTTCCTGATTCAGCCTATTATGAATGAAACATGTTTGCAGTGAGAATTAGAGATTATAGTTGCTCATGCCATGCTTAATTAGCTAGGAGTTTATAATGGTTTACCTTGCATGCCAACATGCTATTTAAATGGTTGTGATGTGCTATGATAGGGTGGTATCCTCCTTTGAACGATTCGAGTGGCTTGACTTGGCACATGTTCACGCATGTAGTTGAAACAAAATCAACATAGCCTCCACGATATTTATGTTCATGGTGAATTATATCCTACTCATGCTTGCATTCAGTGTTGATTAATTTTAATGCATGTTCATGACTGTTGTCGCACTCTGGCTGGTCGCTTCCCAGTCTCTTTCTAGCTTTCACTTGTACTAAGTAGGAATACTGCTTGTGCATCCACCTCCATAAACCCCAAAAGTTATTGCATATGAGTCCACCATACCTTCCTATATGCGGTATCTACTTGCCGTTTCAAATGAAATTCTGTTTTGTATGCTCGAATAGCTCATGTATCAACTACGGCTGTCTATATCTTCCATGCTAGGTGGGTTATTCTCAAGAGGAGTGGACTCCACTCCTCATTCACGAGAAAATGGCTGGTAACTGGGATGCGCAGTCCCATGCTTAAATTATGCAAACAAAACTCCCCCAGGATTGTTGTTAGTTGGAGGCACCCGTTGTTTCGGACAAGCCATGGATTGATGTTTGTTGGTGGTAGGGGGAGTATAAACTTTACCATTCTGTTTGGGAACCGCCTATGATGTGTGTAGCATGGAAGATATCGAGATCTCTCAGTTGTTATGTTGACAATGAAAGTATGCCACTCAAAATATTATTTATCTCTATTTCAAAATCAACCTCTGGCACCTCTACAAATCCCTGCTTCCCTCTGAGAAGAGCCTATCTATTTACTTTTCTGTTGAGTCATCATCCTCTTATTAAAAAGCACCAGTTGGAGAGCACCACTGTAATTTGCATGCATTACTATTAGTTTACGTTGTGTATGACTACGACTGGATCACTTTTACCATGAATTACAATGTTTAGTCAGTCCTTGATCTTCAGAGGTGCTCTGCATTTATGTTTTGCGGTCTCAGAAAGGGCTAGTGAGATACCATCTTGTTATATCATATTATGATTGTTTTGAGAAAGTGTTGTCATCCGAGATTTATTATTATTGCTCACTAGTTGATTATGCCATTGATATGAGTAAACATGAGACCTAAGTGTTATTGTGAATATGGTTAGTTCATAATCTTTGCTGAAAACTTGAATGTTGGATTTACATATTTACAACAACAAGAGCAAACAGAGTTTGTAAAAGTTTTTTCTTTATCACTTTCAATTTGTCATCTGAATTTTTTGAGGACAAGCAAAGGTTTAAGCTTGGGGGAGTTGATACGTCTCCAACGTATCTACTTTTCCATAAACTTTTGCCCTTGTTTTGGACTCTAACTTGCATGATTTGAATGGAACTAACCCAGACTGATGTTGTTTTCAGTAGAATTGCCATGGTGTTATTTTTGTGCAGAAATAAAAGTTCTCGGAATGACCTGAGACTTCACGGAGAATATTTTTGGAATATATAAAAGTACTGGCGAAAGAACCAAGACCAGGGGGCCCACACCCTGTCCACGAGGGTGGGGGGCGCGCCTACCCCACTGGGCGCCCCCTGCCTCGTGGCCCCCCTAGAGCTCCACCGACCTCAACTCCAACTCTATATATTCACGTTTGGGGAGAAAAAAATCAGAGAGAAGGATTCATTGCGTTTTATATAAAGATCACTGGAAACGGATGCACGGTTTGCAAATGGCAAGCAAAACAAGAATGACACAATTTTGCGATTAACAACATGATGGTACTTAGAATGCAACAAGAAACTAAGCTACTGCACTCCAACATCGAAACAAAGCATATGGCAGTGATGTACAAGAGATGCTTGACAAAACATGAACACTGAGTTACGGCTAAAACACACTAGAACGGGTTCAAACAAGCATGGCAAAAGTGCAAAAGATATCAGCTTCATAGATGAAAATACTAACATGTCAAAAATAACATCAGGAAGAAATGTTTAGAGCAAGCAAACAACATGCTACAGGAACATATCATAGCAAGCAAAGGCATGGCATGATTCTACTAATTTCATAGAACAAAAGTCCCTTACTAAACATGAGCCAAAAAGGCATAGAAGATATGATGGCACCCATGTAAACATAGCATGTTTTATTAACAGTTTCAGACCAACATAAGCATACCAACAGCAAGATGACATGTTCAGATTTACGATAGCAACTTTGCGAGCTTATGCCACTCACCACAAAGCATTAGATGACAACATAAGCATACCAACAGCAAGATGACATGTTCATGAAGCTAACCATGGCAAGAGAAAGTTAATAGGATGCATGGATCACTAGCAACAACCATGGCAATATTGATTAACATGTTAACAAACTGCCAGGAACATTTTATAGAAAAAGAAGAGCAAGAAAAAGACATGCTAGAGCACTCCATAATTGCAGACAGGGGCATGAATGGATAGAGCATAACCACATGTTAAAACATCATTACTGAAGTATTCCAAAATAAGCATGGATCTCAAAGTAGCATCAATTTTACATGGCATCAAAATAACAGCAGGGAAAAGACTTGGCAAAATCCTAAGTCCCTGAAAACAGCAACATCACGGAGCCTAGTTTGCATTCTTGTTCTAGACACTACATAGATCACAAAAATACAAGGCTTGCACCTCTGTAAAGATGGCATCTTTTAGTTGAAAACACATGTAAACCTCATGATCATATGATGCACACATCAAATGCAACACAAATGACAAAACATCACGATCTGATAAGTACCAGCAGCTAATATTTTATAGCACTCTTGCATCAATGAAAATGGAATCATAATAGATAGTAACATGCATGGAAATGCTTCTAACATGAATAGCTCAACGAGACGAACAATTTTACATATCATATGCAAGATTTCGAGCCACGGTCATCGAGATACGACATGATGAACATGGCATAAAAATGTTAGGGGAAAAAGACTGGGAAGAAAAACGACCTTCAAAATTTCCAGATCTAGGGTTTCAGGCACGCGGATCAAGGCGGGGCTGGAGCTTCTCCGGAGTTGGTCGCCGGGGTGGAGGGAGATTGCCGGAGAGGAGGGGGGTCCGGTCGGATTCGGTCGCCGGAGCCGCCGTCGATGACGAGGGCGGCGCGGAGGAGCGGCACGCGGGGTCGGGCGGCGACTGGGCGGCGAGGGGTGGCCCGGTGGCGGTGGAGGGCTGAGGCGGTGGCGGGCGGCGCGCGGTCCGGCGGCGGGCCCCGCGGGCCGCCGGCGGCGGCGGAGATGCACCATGTGGCGGCCTGCAAATGGAGGTGAGCGGCGGCACGGTCCGGACGCATCCGGCGGCGACGAGGAGCGGGGCTAGGGTTTTGGTCCCGGAATTCGGGGGAGATTCACATATTTATTGGTAGAGGGAGTTTGGAGTGTCCAAATGAGGTGCGGTTTTCTCCCACACGATCGTGATCCGACGACGGAGGATGCTACCTCTTGAGCACTGCATTGGTTTTCCCCGAAGAGGAAGGGATGATGCAGCAAAGTAGCGTAAGTATTTCCCTCAGTTTTTGAGAACCAAGGTATCAATCCAGTAGGAGGCAACGTGCCAGTCCCTCGTACCTGCACAAAACAAATAAATCCTCGCAACCAACACGATAAGGGGTTGTCAATCCCTACACGACCACTTATGAGAGTGAGATCTGATAGATATGATAAGATAATATTTTTAGTATTTTTGTGATAAAGATGCAAAGTAAAATAAAAGAAAAGGAAATAACTAAGTATTGGAAGATTAATATGATGAAGATAGACCCGGGGGCCATAGGTTTCACTAGTGGCTTCTCTCGAGAGCATAAATATTCTACGGTGGGTGGAAAAATTAATGTTGAGCAATTGACAGAATTGAGCATAGGTATGATCATGTATATAGGCATCACGTCCGAGACAAGTAGACCGACTCCTGCCTGCATCTACTACTATTACTCCACTCATCGACCGCTATCCAGCATGCATCTAGAGTATTAAGTTAATGAAAACAGAGTAACGCCTTAAGCAAGATGACATGATGTAGAGGGATAAACTCATGCAATATGATGAAATCCCCATCCTGTTATCCTCGATGGCAACAATACAATACATGCCGTGCTGCCCCTACTGTCAATGGGAAAGGACACCGCAAGATTAAACCCAAAGCTAAGCACTTCTCCCATTGCAAGAAAGATCAATATAGTAGGCCAAACCAAACCGATAATTCGAAGAGACTTGCAAAGATAACCAATCATACATAAAAGAATTCAGAGAAGATTCAAATATTGTTCATAGACAGACTTGGTCATAAACCCACAATTCATCGGTCTCAACAAACACACCGCAAAAATAAGACTATATCGAATAGTTCTCCACAAGAGAGGGGGAGAACATTGTATTGAGATCCAAAAAGAGAGAAGAAGCCATCTAGCTACTAACTATGGACCCGTAGGTCTAAGGTGAACTACTCACACTTCATCGGAGGGGCTATGGTGTTGATGTAGAAGCCCTCCATGATCGATGCCCCCTCCGGCAGAGCTCCGGAACAGGCCCCAAGATGAGATCTCGTGGATACAGAAAGTTATGGCGGTGGAATTAGGGTTTTGCCTCCGTGTCTGATCGTTTGGGGGTACGTAGGTATATATAGGAGGAAGGAGTACGTCGGTGGAGCAACAGGGGGCCCACGAGGGTGGAGGGCGCGCCTGGGGGGGTAGGCGCGCCCCCTTACCTCGTGGCCTCCTCTTTTGTTTCTTGATGTAGGGTCCAAGTCTCCTAGGTCTTGTTCGTTGAGAAAATCACGTTCCCGAAGGTTTCATTCCGTTTGGACTCCGTTTGATATTCCTTTTCTTCAAAACCCTAAAATCGGCAAAAAAACAGCAATTCTGGGCTAGGCCTCCGGTTAATAGGTTAGTCCCAAAAATAATGTAAAAGTGGATAATAAAGCCCAATAATGTCCAAAACAGTAGATAATATAGCATGGAGCAATCAAAAATTATACATACGTTGGAGACGTATCAAGCATCCCCAAGCTTAATTCATGCTCGTCCTCGAGTAGGTAAATGATAAAAATAGAATTTTTGATGCGGAGTGCTACTTGGCATAATTTTAACATAATTCTTCTTAATTGTGGTATGAATATTCAAATCCGAAAGATTCAAGATAAAAGTTTAATATTTACATAAAAATAATAATACTTCAAGCATACTAACGAAGCAATCATGTCTTCTCAAAATAGCATGGCCAAAGAAAGTTATCCCTACAAAATCATATAGTCTGGCTATGCTCCATCTTCACCAACAAAATATTTAAATCATGCACAACACCGATGACAAGCCAAGCAATTGTTTCATACTTTTGGTGTTCTCAAACTTTTTCAATCTTCACGCAATACATGAGCGTGAGCCGTGGATATAGCACTATAAGTGGAATAGAATGGTGGTTGTGGAGAAGACAAAAAGGGTGAAGATGGTCTCACATCAACTAGGCATATCAACGGGCTATGGAGATGCCCATCAATAGATATCAATGTGAGTGAGTAGGGATTGCCATGCAACGGATGCACTAGAGCTATAAGTATATGAAAGCTTAGCAAAAGAAACTAAGTGGGTGTGCATCCAACTTGCTTGCTCATGAAGACCTAGGGCATTTTGAGGAAGCCCATCATTGGAATATACAAGCCAAGTTCTATAATGAAAAATTCCCACTAGTATATGAAAGTGATAACATAGGAGACTCTCTATCATGAATATCATGGTGCTACTTTGGAGCACAAGTGTGTTAAAAGGATAGTAACACTGTCCCTTCTCTCTTTTTCTCTCATTTTTTATTTGGGACTTTTCTATTTTTTATGGCCTCTTTTCTTTCTCCTTTTTTTCCACCAGGAGTCTCATCCCAACTTGTGGGGGAATCATAGTCTCCATCATCCTTTCCTCACTGGGACAATACTCTAATAATGATGATCATCACACTTTTATTTTTCTTACAACTCAACAATTACAACTCGATACTTAGAACAAAATATGACTCTATATGAATGCCTCCGGCGGTGTACCGGGATGTGCAATGAATCAAGAGTGACACGTATGAAAGAACTTTGAATGGTGGCTTTGCCACAAATACGATGTCAACTACATGATCATGCTAAGCAATATGACAATGATGGAGTGTGTCATAATAAACAGAACGGTGGAAAGTTGCATGGCAATATATCTCGGAATGGCTATGGAAATGCCATAATAGGTAGGTATGGTGGCTGTTTTGAGGAAGGTATATCGTGGGTGTATGATACCGGCGAAAGGTGCGCGGTATTAGAGAGGCTAGCAAAGGTGGAAGGGTGAGAAAAGTGCATATATTCCATGGACTCAACATTAGTCATAAAAAACTCATATACTTATTGCAAAAATCTACAAGTTATCAAAGCAAAGTATTACACGCATGCTCCTAGGGGGATAGATTGGTAGGAAAAGACCATCGCTCGTCCCCGACCGCCACTCATAAGGAAGACAATCAAAAAATAAATCATGCTCCGACTTCATCACATAACGGTTCACCATACGTGCATGCTACGGGAATCACAAATTTCAACACAAGTATTTCTCAAATTCACAACTACTCAACTAGCATAACTCTAATATCACCATCTTCATATCTCAAAACAATTATCAAGCATCAAACTTCTCATAGCATTCAACACACTCATAAGGAAGTTCTTTTACTATTCTTGAATTCCAAGCATATTAGGATTATTTAAGCAAATTAACATGCTATTTAAGACTCTAAAAATAATATAAGTGAAGCTTGAGATACCAATAGTTTCTATAAAACAAATCCACCACCGTGCTCTAAAAGATATAAGTGAAGTACTAGAGCAAAACTATATAACTCAAATGATATAAGCGAAGCACATAGAGTATTCTAACAAATTCCAAATCATGTATGGCTCACTCAAAAGGTGTGTACAGCAAGTATGATTGTGGTAAACTAAAACGTAAAAACTCAAATCATACAAGATGCTCCAAGCAAAACACATATCATGTGGCGAATAAAAATATAGCTCCAAGTAAAGTTACCGATAGAAGTAGACGAAAGAGGGGATGCCTTCCGAGGCATCCCCAAGCTTTGGATTTTAGGTGTCCTTAGATTATCTTGGGGGTTCCATGGGCATCCCCAAGCTTTGGCTCTTGCCACTCCTTGTTCCATAATCCATCAAATCTTTACCCAAAACTTGAAAACTTCACAACACAAAACTCAAAGTAGAAAATCTCGTGAGCTCCGTTAGCGAAAGAAAACAAAAGACCACTTGAAGGTACTGTAATGAACTCATTCTTTATTTATATTGGTGTTAAACCTACTGTATTCCAACTTCTCTATGGTTTATAAACTATTTTACTAGCCATTGATTCATCAAAATAAGCAAACAACACACGAAAAACAGAATCTGTCGAAAACAGAACAGTCTGTAGTAATCTGTAGATAGCGCAAGATCTGGAACACCAAAAATTCTAAAATAAATTGCTGGACGTGAGGAATTTATCTATTAATCATCTGAAAAAATAATTAACTAAATATCACGTTCCAAATACAAATGGTAGCAGTTCTCGTGAGCGCTAAAGTTTCTGTTTTTTACAGCAAGTGTAACAAGACTTTCCCCAACTCTTCCCAACGGTTCTACTTGGCACAAAGACTAATTAAAAACAAAAAACACAACCAAAACAGAGGCTAGATAAATTATTTATTACTAAACAGGAGCAAGAGCAAGGAATAAAAATAAAATTGGGCTGCCTCCCAACAAGCGCTATCGTTTAACGCCCCTAGGTAGGCATAATATTTCAATGATGCTCACATGAAAGACAAGAATTGAAGCATAAAGAGAGCATCATAAAACACGTGACAAACACATCTAAGTCTGACATACTTCCTATGCATAGACATCTTATAGGCAAACAAATTATCAAGTCAAGCAAAAACTAGCATATGCAAGCAAACAGAAAGAAACAATAGTAATCTCAACATAACGAGAGATAATTTAGTAACATGAAAATTTCTACCACCATATTTTCCTCTCTCATAATAGTTACATGTAGGATCATAAGCAAATTCAACAAAATAGCTAACACATAATATATTTTCAACATGATCTACATGCATGCAAAGTTGACACTCTTCCAAAATAGTGGGATTAACATTAACTAAAGTCATGACCTCTCCAAACCCACTTTCAATAATATTGCAAACACTATTATCAATCTCATATTCATCATGGGGCTTAAATAAATTTTCAAGATCAAAAGAAGAATCACCCCAATCATGATCATTGCAACAAATAGTAGTCCTAGCAAAACTAGCATCCCCAAGCTTAGGGTTTTGCATATCATTAACACAACTGACATTAAAGGAATTTATAATAACATCATTGCAATCATGCTTTTCATCGAAGGAACTATTAAGTATGGGTGCAATAGCAACGATCTCATGTTTAACATAAGGAACTATAGCAAATTCATCTTCATAAATATTGGCATCGTGGCCACAAGAATAGCAAGCATCATGTTTATCAAGGGATATTTCAATCAAATCATCGGAATCATAATTATCTATAGATTCATGCATATCATTATTTTCTTCCGAAGCAACGGTCATTCTTTCAATAAATTCTTTGACATAGACATTGTGAGTATAGTTTTCATAGCAATATTTAAGTATGTCAAAATTTTCAGATTCGTAGAGAGTAATATCATATTTTTCAATCAAAGAAGCAACTTCATAAGCACCTTTTGCATAAGAAGATAAGATTTCAATACCATTAAACTCACATAGGTAGGGGAGGTGTTTTTTAGGGTTCTTAGAGAAACAAGTAAAATTACCAATTTCACAAAGATTCCAAGCATAACACAGCAATCTGTTTATTTGATTCCATAAGATTCTTCCTTTTTCAGACAAACGGTGACGCACAAAATGAGCATGCTCATCTAAAGATTTCCCATCAACTAGGCTAGTTGGGGTTTCAGCATGAGCGCATAAGGATCAAAGATGATCTAAGTAGAACACTTTAAGTGGATCCATATCAAGAGATTTTTAGCAAGAAACGATGCAAGCAAATAGAAGGCACATGGAAACACAAACAAGGATACATAGGGGAAGAAGGTAAATAGAGAAAGAGAGGGAGGATAGAGAGAGAGAGAATAAAACGGCACGGGTGAAGTGGGAAAGAGGAAAACAAGAGGCAAATGGCAAATAATGTAATGCAGGAGATAAGGGTATGTGATGGGTACTTGGTATATTGACTTTTGCGTAGACCTCCCCGGCAATGGCGCCAGAAATGGCTCGTTGTCGGGAGTCAAATCTTGACTTGCGCGAACCTCCCCAGCAGCGGCGCCAGAAATCCTTCTTGCTGCCTCTTGAGCACTGCGTTGGTTTTCCCCGAAGAGGAAGGGATGATGCAGCAAAGTAGCGTAAGTATTTCCCTCAGTTTTTGAGAACCAAGGTATCAATCCAGTAGGGGGCTACGCACCAGTCCCTCGTACCTGCACAAAACAAATAAATCCTCACAACCAACGCGATAAGGGGTTGTCAATCCCTACACGGCCACTTACGAGAGTGAGATCTGATAGATACGATAAGATAATATTTTTGGTATTTTTGTGATAAAGATGCAAAGTAAAATAAAAGCAAAGTAAAAGCTAAGGAAATAACTAAGTATTGGGACATTAATATGATGAAGATAGACCTGGGGGACATAGGCTTCATGAGTGGCTTCTCTCGAGAGCATAAGTATTCTACGGTGGGTGAACAAATTACTGTTGAGCAATTGACAGAATTGAGCATAGTTATGAGAATATCTAGGTATGATCATGTATATAGGCATCACGTCTGAGACAAGTAGACCGACTCCTGCCTTCATCTACTACTATTACTCCACTCATCGACCGCTATCCAGCATGCATCTAGAGTATTAAGTTAATGAAAACAGAGTAACTCCTTGTAACATCCCAAATTTTCAATTTGGAATGTTATACATAGATCATTCATGCATATCATATTTTATTGCATTTTCGTTCCGCAATCCTCAAAATCCTAAACAACTCAAGGACCCTCGGAGAGAGTGGGGGTTTCCCGGTGTTCATATTTGATTTTTATCAAATAATGAAACGAGGACTTTTGATTTTGATTATTTCTCTCTCTGAAAAATATTTCATAATAAAATATATGAGAGGAGATAATATGACTTCTCCAAAATAACTGAAATATTGGAGGAAAAATATTAAAATCATTTATTTGATTTTATTTGGATTTTACTTGCAATTAGAAAAAATGCACATTTTTCAAAATTGCATTTTAGGGCCAAGAAAATGTTCATCTTGTTCTAAATATTTTATTTAGATGGTGAAAACTTGTTTCGGCATTTTTAGAATTTTATTTTATTTCCTAGGATTTTTATGAGTTCGGCGGAATTGTTTAAAAAAAGGAGCGCGCCTAGGCCGACTGGGCCGAAGCCCAGCCGCCGGCCCACCTCGCCCTCGCGCAATCATCTCCTGGCAGGAGACCGCGCCGCCGCCGCCGACAGGAGTCCGGCTCGGACTCCTCGTCCCCGCCGTGCCCCTCCCCCAAGGCACCACCACCCTCCCTTTAAAGCCGCTGCCACCATGCCGCCCTGAAGCCCCACCCCGCTGGGAGCCGCCGCCCCGCCACCAAAGCCGCCGCGCCGCCCGACGCCGTTGCCGAGCCGCCGCGTCGCCGCCACCTTGCCGCGCTGCCGCACCGCCCTCGCCGCGAGCCGCCGCCACCTGCTGCCCGCGCCACGCCGCCCCTCGCCGGAGCCCCACCGTGCCGGACCTCGGCTAGGTTACCGCCATTCGGTTTTTTTAGAAAACCGGTTCGGTGTTTTTAAGAAAACCCTAGTTTGTTTTTTTAGATCGGTTCGCCGATTTTTCCCGATTCTTCTATTTAGCGGACGTTCGTCCGAATGTTCATTTCAACGAGCGGTTTTCGCTCATTAGTTACAGATAACGAATGCTCGTTCGTTAGCCTGTTCATCAGTTTTCTTTTATCGGATTTTTCCGCGATTATTCTTGATCGCAATTTCTGATCCGATTTTCGTTTTAGTTTTTCTTTTCGCCCGTTAGTCGGAATCAGCAGATTCAAGCGCCTAGATCTTCGTCTCGAGACCCTCTTTCCACTTAACCAACTTGAACAAGATTTTGGTACTGTAAAATTTGACCCTAGTTCAGATTAGTAAAAGGATCTTGTTTCTTTTGTTGTTTGAGTTTCGTTGCTCCGTTTTGTTTGATTCTTCTTGCATACCAGAGTTCTTAAGTTGAACTTTCCGATTAGATATTCTTATTTGAGTTTTACCCATTCTTATTTGATTGTTGCTTATGTATGCTATTGCTTGCTCGCGATAGAATTCCCGGAGTGCGAAGCGTGTTATTTGGAGTCTCTAGGTTTCGCAGATCGTCAGCAAGGCAAGTAACACTTTGATCATATCCCTTTACCACCCAGTTTTTATGCATTAGTTTCAATACTCAAACATTACATGGTTAGGATGTCATTAACATGTGGGTTGGGAATTAGTTGATGAGGTACAACCTATTACCGTGTTACATTCAAACCTTTGGGAGTTACTTCTACACGTTGCTTATATTGCTATGCTATGCTCGTAGACGTGGTTTGGGTGAGTGAAATCCATGACAGATGTGAGATTGTTAATTAATGGTTCAACGTAAGGTGGCAACTTAAATACACATCTGGGTGGATTGAGGCACCTGGAGTACCCAGTGTTTCCTGTATTTTTGGAAATCCTGGAGTACTCGTGTGATCTTCCTATGGACCGCCACCCAGGCTCAAAGGGAACTGAGATGATTCATGCTAGAAACTTCCGTGTGCAGCCACAACCTATTATGGGCTCTAGCATAGTTGAGTAAGTTACGTGAAGCTCTTGAAGAGGTATATCAGCAGGTAGTGGGTTTGTAGGTTTGGTATGGTCTACCCAGAGTAGAGAGTTAATGTTTTTGAAAGACTGTGTCTCGGTCATCCATTTCTCAAACACCACGTAGTGCGAGAAATCCAACGGAGGCGATCGAGTTTTGTGGGGAAAAGTGCGCAAATATCTACAAAGAGTACAAACTAATGATGGTTAGCCGTGTCCCTGGTTATGGACAATCTTGAGTATCTAGTACTTGGAGTATCTTAAGTATCTCATCACTATAAATTAATATTGTTGGGTTGATAATTACCTTAATTGGGATTGAGTTGGAGGAACCTTCTCAATGATGTTTCAACTACCATGATAGTTAAATTAAAATCTATTCCTTTATTGTAGGGAAAAATTGGCTTTTTGCAAAACTGTAACCATAGAGCTTTCCACCAGCCAAATATGCATGTAGTGATAGCATTATTCCGTTCTTGCTCTACTGTATTACTTTGCCAACATATTCCATGTGCTGACCCGTTTTCGGGCTGCAACGTATTATGTTGCAGACTTTTCAAACAAGGAGTAAGGTTTGTTAGGTCGTTGCCATGCAGCTCAGCCATGCCGTTGGAGTTGACGGACTCACTTTATCTTCCAAGCCTTCCACCGTTATCGTGTTAGATGGCCTTAAGCCATATTATTGTAATAAGTTATCTTTTGAGACTTTTGATGTAATAAGTGTGTGATTGCTACTCTGTTATAAATCCTTCGAGTACTGTGTGTGTCAGCATTACCGATCCAGGGATGACACTGAAGCTCAGAGACTTGACCATTTGAGGTCGGGTCGCTACACAGATGGTATTAGAGCCAGGTTGAGTGTACGACACGACCACTAAGCTAAAGCCCTAGATCACTATTCTCTTCTCATTTCTGACTCCTCTCCATTTTCTACTCTTTAGGATGGAGGAGATGAAGAACAAGTTTGCACAACCGGATGAAGATGCACCTTTTGGACAACATTTGAAGGAAGTCACTAGGTACCTAAACATAGGAATACCAAGCTTCACTGGGACATACAATGCCACTTTACCAGAAGAGGAGCAATGGATGATTCAAGTTCATGTTCCAGTAAGGACATTCACGCCAGTCACTAAACCCATAGAGTTTTCCTTCGACGCACCAACCTAGAGTTTAGGAAAGAGTATGGCAACTCACATCACCATGGGACGCATTGGAGAAGTATATCACAAGGATCTTGAGGACACTATCTACCAAATATGTGGGCGCCGAGACGAGCAATGGGAGATGATCAGTACTAGGAAGGATAGATCAATTGCAGCTTTCATCCAGGAACTAAACCAACACATTCGACGCCAGGAGAATCAGATGTGCGCAGACATGATAGATCTGAAGAGATGATCAGTACCAGGAAGGATAGATCAATTGCAGCTTTAATCCAGGAACTAAACCAACACATTCGACGCCAGGAGAATCAGATGTGCGCAGACATGATAGATCTGAAGAAGGCAAAGACAAGGATCACCGATCTGGAAGAAGAACTTAAGTCTACAAGCGATGGATATGAGGAGGAAATTGCGACACTACTGGAGAAGAATGACGACCTGATTAAGAAGATCGAAATATTTATGGGATACCCCACTCCAGTAGAAGAAGATGAAGAACCCAAGGAGATTCGCCCATAGGACTACATCATCATCGACGACACCGACTCCGACCCGAGTGATGATGACTATGAAGACGAAGGTGGAGCAGATATCATGGAATCTTCCACCGATCAAAATTTCTAGATGACCACCCAATGATTAGTAGTATTCCCCCATGTACTCAGTAGTAGTTCAGCACTTTTGTGATAGTTCTAGACCACTTGTATGCCCTTGCTTGATTGATAGTGAAATGATTGTGTTTGTATCATGTGCATATGGGTAGTGCCTTCTCATTAAACCTCATTCTATTCTAATCTCTTCCCTCTAAACCCATCAGATGCCTCCGAGACATGACCCCGGATTTGCCTTTCCACCGGAGCTCACTCAGTTGATCCAGCAACAGAACACCTTGATGCAATTGCTAGTTCAGAACTAGGGCAACAACAACAACAACAACAACAACAACCCGCCACCAGTGGACAACCTAGCTGAAAGGATCAAGAAGAAGTGTCTAGAGGGGGGGGGTGATTAGACACTAAGTACCAAAAGTTGTGGCTTTTAATTTCTTTAGGTTGAAGTGGAGTTTTGGCACAAGTTTAACAAACACAATGCATATCAAGCAAGCAAGCAAAGAGTATATGAGCAGCGGAAAGTAAAGCATCCAACTTGCAAGAATGTAAGGGGAAGGGTTTGGAGAATTCAAACGCAATTGGAGACACGGATGTTTTTGTCATGGTTCCGATAGGTGGTGCTATCGTACATCCACGTTTATGGAGACTTCAACCCACGAAGGGTAACGGTTGCGCGAGTCCACGGAGGGCTCCACCCACGAAGGGTCCACGAAGAAGCAACCTTGTCTATCCCATCATGGCCATCGCCTACGAAGGACTTGCCTCACTAGCGGTAGATCTTCACGAAGTAGGCGAACTCCTTTCCCTTATAAACTCCTTGGTTCAACTCCACAATCTTGTCGGAGGCTCCCAAGTGACACCTAGCCAATCTAGGAGACACCACTCTCCAAGAAGTAACAAATGGTGTGTTGATGATGAACTCCTTGCTCTTGTGTTTCAAATGATAGTCTTCCGAACACTCAACTCTCTCTCACAGAATATGGATTTGGTGGAAAGAATATTTGAGTGGAAAGCAACATTGGGAAGGCTAAAGATCAAGATTCATATGGTGGGAATGGAATATCTTAGCCTCAACACATGAGTAGGTGGTTCTCTATCAGAAAATGTGTATTGGAAGTGTAGGTATGTTCTGATGGCTCTCTCCATGAATGAAGAGTGGGTGGAGGGGTATATATAGACTCCACACAAAAACTAACCATTACACACAATTTACCAATCTCGGTGAGACCGAATTGAGAAACTCGGTCGGACCGATTTAGCAAACCTAGTGACCATTAGGATTTTCGGTGGGGCTGAGATGCAACTCGGTAGAACCGATATGGTTAGGGTTAGGGCATAACGTCATCTTGGTGAGACCGATTACACAAACTCGGTGGGACCAATTTTCGTAATAAGCTAACCAGAGAGTTGGTCAGGCAAACTCAGTGAGACCGAGTACTCAAACTCGGTGGGACCGATTTTGGTAATAAGCTAACCAGAAAGTTTGCATTGTAATCTCGGTAGTACCGATTGCTCAATCTCGGTGGGATCAATTTTGGAAATGGACATACATAGAGAGATTACAATTCCATCTCGGTAAGACCGAGATCCCTATCGGTGAAACCGATTTTCCTAGGGTTTGTGGCAGTGGCTATGACATCTAAACTCGGTGGCGCCGGACAGAAAGAATCGATGGGGCCGAGTTTGACTTTGGGTTTAGGTCATATGTGGATGTGGGAAGGTAGTTGAGGGTTTTGGAGCATATCACTAAGCACTTTGAGCAAGCAAGCCATTACACAACACCTCATCCCCTCTTGATAGTATTGGCTTTTCCTATAAACTCAATGTGATCTTGGATCACTAAAATAGAGTGGAAAGCAACATTGGGAAGGCTAGAGATCAAGATTCATATGGTGGGAATGGAATATCTTGGCCTCAACACATGAGTAGGTGGTTCTCTCTCAGAAAATGTGTATTGGAAGTGTAGGTATGTTCTGATGGCTCTCTCCACGAATGAAGAGTGGGTGGAGGGGTATATATAGCCTCCACACAAAAACTAACCGTTACACACAATTTAACAATCTCGGTGACACCGAATTGAGAAACTTGGTCAGACCGATTCAGCAAACCTAGTGACCGTTAGGATTTTCGGTGGGACTGAGATGCAACTCGGTAGAACCGATATGGTTAGGGTTAGGGCATAACGTAATCTTGATGAGACCGATTACACAAACTCAGTGGGACCGATTTTGGTAATAAGTTAACCAGATAGTTGGTCAGGCAAACTCGGTGAGACCGACTACTCAAACTCGGTGGGACCGATTTTGGTAATAAGCTAACCAGAAAGTTTGCATTGTAATCTTGGTAGTACCGATTGCTCAATCTCGGTGGGACCGATTTGGGTAATGGACATACACAGATAGATTACAATCCCATCTTAGTGAGACCGAGATCCCTATCGGTGAAACCGATTTGCCTAGGGTTTGTGGCAGTGGCTATGACATCTGAACTCGGTGCCGCCGGATAGAAAGAATCGGTGGGGCCGAGTTTGACTTTTGGTTTAGGTCATATGTGGATGTGGGAAGGTAGTTGAGGGTTTTGGACCTTATCACTAAGCACTTTGAGCAAGCAAGCCATTACGCAACACCTCATCCCCTCTTGATAGTATTGGCTTTTCCTATAAACTCAATGTGATCTTGGATCACTAAAATAGAAAGTGTAGAGTCTTGAGCTTTGAGCTTGAGCCAATCATTTTGTCCTTAGTATTTTGAGGGGTTTCCACATCCTTTAGTCCATGCCACTTAATTTGTTGAGCTTGTCTGATACATACTAGGTAAAAGTATTAGTCCAACAAGAGATATGTTGTCATTAATTATCAAAATCACCCAGGGAACACTTGTGCTTTCAATCTCCACCTTTTTGGTAATTGATGGCAACATACATCAAACCTTTAGATAAAGATATAAGGAATAGCAAGTAAAGCTTTGGAAAGACATGTAACAAGCATAGGCTCCCCTTCATGTATGCAATCATGTGAATATGGAATATAGAAGCATGTGAGAGCATAACCATGACAGAGTAGCAATTTGTTACATCTATCTTGGCTATATGCATCAGGGCAAAAGATATGAATATGGGAAATGTACCTTCATGCCCATGAGTCCTTCTTGCGAACAGTATGTACATCAACAAGAATTTCTCATACACATGACTATGATGCATATACTTACCTTGTGGTCTTGAGTTGGCTAGGATGGGATGAGCCTGCGTAAACAAGGTTAGATAACACAGATGCACCCACTAGCTAGAGCAAACAAAAGAAACCACAAGAGTACCAAGACTGGGATGACATGTAGAGTGAGTACAGAGTACCACGATAGATATTGACATGTCCCCAAAGAGAAAGATATGCAATGAATTTAATAAATTTCTTTCCCTTGGATGTCTTGCTCCCCCTGAATCTAGCATGGGATACTGGGAGAAGATAGGGAACAGAAAAACAGAGCTAATGCAAATAAGCACATATGAACATGTCTTTCCCCCAAGAAGACATGTGGCATCTCTCCTCTTGAACATCAAGCATCCAGGATCCTTGAAGATTACTCTTTCCAGGAGTATTCCCTCCCCCTGGATATCTCTCCCCCTAGAGATATGATTAAGCTTTGATGTGATCTCTCTCTCCCCCTTTGACATCAATTTCCAAGAAGGGTCTTCTGGAATTTGTTGTGAATGGGTTCGGTCCTTGAATCACAGTACAAAGCATTAAGGTAAATGTGATGCTTGCACATGACAAGATTCATTGAGTGGAGCTGGATCAAGAATAAAGCAGAAATAAATGGCAAAATGTTTTTCCTTTAGTGAAATCGGTGTCACCGAGTTGTATTCTTCGGTTGCTCCGAAAATCTTTGGCTAGACCGGAGACATGAAACCGGTGGAACCGAGTTCATCACAGAGAAAAACACTTGTCACCTCAGCTCACTGGACAAATAGGATCTCACAAAGATTTGCAATGAATTGGATGCAGAAAATGTAGAACAAAAAGTAAAGAAAAGAAACTAAAAGATCTAGATGATGTTTTTTTTTGAAAGGGGAAACAAATATGCATGAGACAAATCCAAGAACACAGAAAAGAACACAAGAGAACTTCATCTAGAGTATATTGACTTAGGAGTCAAGTGAGATCACTTGATCATAGGTCGTACTCATCGTTTAAGCTCAAAATGGGGTTACCATTTTTCGTTTAAGTATCATGATGTATTCACATATTGTCGAGTTGCTTTGACTCATGACTTGGAGTAAAGCTACTCTAAGATGGAATAACATACCTTGGGTGGCGGTGTTGATCTTGATCATGTAGTTGAACTTGTGTGGGTTGCTCAAGGTTGATGTAGCCCATCAAGAGTTGGGAGCACCCTTTGGATTTTGAGTTCATCTACCTACATGGGTTAGTTTTCGCAAGGAAGAGCACTTGTGTATCCAACATGACAATCATGAAACTCAACATAGAATTTGGTATGTTTGAAAGGTTTCGTGCTTCCTTGTCATCAACCACCATTGTGTAGAGACTCGGTGATGTAGAGGTTGCTCAAGATGTGAGTGAGTTGCAATCTCATAGAATTAGATTCATCCAAGTACCTACAAGGGTTACATAACATGCAAGATGCAAATTTTTCAAGACATAAGATCATCATCATAGGAGAAATATCAAGTGATTAGTCGTAAGCTCAAGTCTTGCATGTATCCAATGGAGTTCCTACTCCAAGTTTGAAGCATCAATGATGTTCAATTCACCTCTTAACCTGCAAAACACTTTCTCATCAAGTGGTTTAGTGAATATATCCGCTAATTGCTTATCGGTGCGAACATGCTTAAGGTTTATGTCACCCTTAGCAACGTGATCTCGAATGAAATGATGATGAACTTCAATATGCTTAGTTTGAGAGTGTTGCGCGGGATTGTGAGCAATCTTGATAGCACTTTCATTGTCACAATGTAATGGAACATGTTTCACATATATCCCATAATCTTTAAGAGTTTGGGTCATCCAGAGTAATTGAGCACAACATGAACTAGCGGCAATGTATTCCGCTTCGGCGGTGGATAAGGATACCGAGTTTTGTTTCTTGGAAGACCAAGACACAAGAGATCTACCAAGGAATTGACAAGTACCCGAAGTGGACTTTCTATCAACCTTGTCACCGGCATAGTCCGAGTCTTAGTAGCCAACAAGATCAAAGGAAGCCCCCATTGCATACCAAATGCCAAAATTTGGTGTATGTATTAAGTATCTCACTATCCTCTTCACGGCCTTAAGATGAGATTCCTTAGGAGCAGCTTGATATCGTGCACACATGCACACACTTAGCATGATATTGGGACATGAAGCACATAGATATAACAACGAACCAATCATAGAGCGGTAAACTTTTTGATCAACCGGTTCACCATCTTTGGTCAAATCAAGATGTCCACTAGTAGGCATGGGTGTAGTCATACCTTTGCATTCTTGCATATTGAACTTCTTGAATAAGTCCTTGGTGTACTTCATTTGAGAGACAATGGTGCCTTCCTTAGTTTGCTTGATTTGCTAACCAAGAAAGAATTTGAGTTCACTCATCATAGACATCTCAAACTTCTCCGACATTAGCTTCCCAAACTTTTCAATAAAATGAGGGTTAGTTGATCCAAATATAATATCATCAACATAAATTTGGCATACAAATAGTTCTCATTAACCCTTTTAGTAAAAGAGTAGAATATATTTTTCCAATTTCAAAGCCTTTTTCAATAAGGAACTTGGTCAAGCATTTATACCATGCTCTAGGAGCTTGTTTAAGACCATAAAGGGCTTTGTGAAGTTTGTAGACATGATTAGGTTTCTTAGGATTGACAAAGCCGGGAGGTTGCTTAACATAAACTTCCTCCTCAATTTCACCATTTAGAAAAGCACTTTTTATGTCCATTTGGTACAAAGTGATATCATGGTGATTAGCATAGGCAAGTAAGATGCGAATGGACTCAAGTCTAGCAACGGGAGCATATGTCTCACCATAGTCCATACCTTCGACTTGTGTGTAGCCTTGGGCAACGAGACGTGCTTTGTTGCGAACCACTTGTCCATCTTCATCTTTCTTGTTGTGAAACACCCATTTGGTACCGATGATGTTGTGGTTGTTGTCGGGCTTCTCGACCAATGTCCACACTTGATTTCTCTCAAAGTTGTGTAGCTCTTCATGCATAGCGTTTATCCAGTCTGGATCCTGCAATGCTTCTTCAACCTTTGTAGGTTCAATGCTAGAGATGAATGATTAATGTTCACAAAAGTTAGCCAAACGAGTTTTAGAGAAAGTGATTCTCCCGGTTTGGATATCATTGTAGATTTGCTCCATGGGATGATGTTTACAATTCTTGCTCGAACTCGTGAAAGCTTTTGCTTGGGTCTTGGTTGAACATCTTCTTCATCTTGTTCTTCTTCTTGGCCTTCTTCATTGTTAGCGTTGTCGTTCTCTTGTCGTGGTGGAGAAGGAGGTTGTTGACATTCGTCTTGGTGCACTTCCTCGTTTTCTTCATCTTGGTGTGTCCCACTCATGGATGCTTCCGTATCAACTCTTGGTTCACCTTGTCGTGAGGTAGAAGCTTCCACTTGGACGGACGAGGTACTCTCCTTTATCTCCGTTGGACGAATCTTACCAATGGACAAGTCTTGGATTGTTTCTGAGGGATATTTGTCTCCTACATAAATTGGCAATTGCTCTACTTGCGAGCCGTTAGATTCATCAAACTTCACATCTACCGTTTCTTCAACCTTTCGGGTGAAATTGTTGTAGACACGGTATGTGCAAGAGTTTGAGCCATAACCAAGTAGGAAACCTTCATGAGACTTAGGAGCAAATTTAGAACGACGATGCTTATCAAGAATGGAGCACTTTGAGCCGAATACTCGAAAGTATCCAACTTGGGGTTTGTTACCGGTGAGGAGCTCGTATGCCGTCTTGCTGAGTAGCTTGTGAAGATACAAGTGATTTGTTGCATGACAAGCTGTCTCAACCGCTTCCGCCCAAAAGTGTTTTGGCGTCTTGTACTCATCAAGCATCGTTCTTGCCATCTCGATAAGAGTCAGGTTCTTCCTCTCAACGACTCCATTTTGTTGAGGTGTGTACATAGCTGAGAACTCATGTGTAATCCCTTCTTCGTCAAGAAAGGTGTCCACATTTGCGTTCTTGAACTCCGTTCCGTTGTCGCTCCGAACCTTCTTGATCTTCACGTCAAATTGATTTTGGGCCTTCCTAGCAAAGTTTTTGAAGATCTTTTGGACCTGCAATTTGTCATCAATAAAGAACACCCATGTAAATATTGAAAAATCATCAACTATGACTAGACAAAATGACTTACCACCGAGACTCTTGTAGGCATTTGGACCAAATAGATCCATGTGAAGTAGCTCGAGTGGTCTTCTTGTGGTCATGATGTTCTTAGTGCGATGAATTCCTCCAACTTGTTTCCCTGCTTGACAAGCACTACAATGTCTATCCTTGTCAAATATGACATCGTTAACGCCAAGGATATGATTTCCTTTAATGAGTTTGTCAAGGTTTCGCATGCCCACATGGCCTAGCCTTCTATGCCACAACCAGCCTTTAGAAGATTTAGCAATTAAGCAAGTTCTAGGTTGAGCCTTTTTAGTGAAATCAACAATGTAAAGATCTCCTCTACGTATACCGGTAAAGACCATTTTATGATTATCTCTACGAAACACTTGGCAGTCTACTTCAGTAAATAGGACATTGAAACCGAAATCAGCAAGTCTAGATACTGAAAGTAAGTTGTAGCCAAGAGATTCAACGAGCATGACATTTTGTATAGAGCTATCATGTGAGATGGCCACCTTACCAAGGCCAACCACCTTACCCTTTGAATTATCACCAAAAGTGACATACTTTCAAGGGTCGTCGTTTCCAGCAAGCTCACGGAACATATCTTTATCTCCGGTCATATGATTAGTACATCCACTATCAAGGACCCATTCCTTTCCTCCAGCCATGTAGCCGCAAAGATTTTCCATAAGACCAAAGTGTCTCATTGCATCATTAAGATCATAGTCACTGTCATCCTCATCCTCATCAGAGTATCCATGTTCAACATCATCTTGTGATTGATCAATTCCCAGAGAGGGTAATTCATTAGACAAATGATCATCACAATGGTCACCTTTATGAATTCTAATTGTTTCGAATATGATATCACTAATGATTCCAACATCTCCTTTGGCACTCGTAAGATTAGTAAGCTCAAATAAGCAGTCATCAAATTTGGGATCATTGGAACTCATCTTAATCAAGGCAATAGACTTATGGAGGATTTCATCTAGATCTTTCAAGGAATAATTTGGAAAGAGTTCCTCAAGAAATTTCCATATGGTGTAGGCACACTTAAGAGTAGGCAAACATCCAATCAAGTTTCTAGGCAAGCCTCTAATGATAAGATTAACAGTTCTAAGATTGCGAATCATGTCAATTGACTCATCAAGGGTAGGATGCATGGGATCAACATGAGGTGCACAAGGGCTAGAAATATACTTGTCAAATGATATTCATTGAAAATCTCAAGCATTTCATTTTTCCAATCATGGAAATATTCTCCATCAAGAATAGGCACTCTATGTCTAAGACTCCCCAAAGTAGACACATCCATCTTCCTGCAAAGGTGTTTAAACCAAGGAAATGGAGACCAATGCTCTGATACCAATTGAAAGGATCGAGAAGAGGTGTCTAGAGGGGGGGTGATTACACACTAAGTACCAAAAGTTGCAGTTTTTAATTCCTTTAGGTTGAAGTGGAGTTTTGGCACAAGTTTAACAAACACAATACATATCAAGCAAGCATGCAAAGAGTATATGAGCAGCGGCAAGTAAAGCATGCAACTTGCAAGAATGTAAGGGGAAGGGTTTGGAGAATTCAAACGCAATTGGAGACACGGATGTTTTTGTCGTGGTTCCGATAGGTGGTGCTATCGTACATCCATGTTGATGGAGACTTCAACCCATGAAGGGTAATGGTTGCGCGAGTCCACGGAGGGCTCCACCCATGAAGGGTCCACGAAGAAGCAACCTTGTCTATCCCATCATGGCCATCGCCCACGAAGTACTTGCCTCACTAGCGGTAGATCTTCACGAAGTAGGCGATCTCCTTGCTCTTACAAACTCCTTGGTTCAACTCCACAATCTTGTCGGAGGCTCCCAAGTGACAACTAGCCAATCTAGGAGACACCACTCTCCAAGAAGTAACAAATGGTGTTTTGATGATGAACTCCTTGCTCTTGTGCTTCAAATGATAGTCTCCCCAACACTCAACTCTCTCTCACAGAATATGGATTTGGTGGAAAGAAGATTTGAGTGGAAAGCAACTTTGGGAAGGCTAGAGATCAAGATTCATATGGTGGGAATGGAATATCTTGACCTCAACACATGAGTAGGTGGTTCTCTCTCAGAAAATGTGTATTGGAAGTATAGGTATGTTCTGATGGCTCTCTCCACGAATGAAGAGTGGGTGGAGGGGTATATATAGCCTCCACACAAAAACTAACCATTACATACAATTTAACAATCTCGGTGACACCGAATTGAGAAACTCGGTCGGACCGATTTAGCAAACCTAGTGACCGTTAGGATTTTCGGTGGGACTGAGATGCAACTCGGTAGAACCGATATGGTTAGGGTTAGGGCATAACATAATCTTGATGAGACCGATTACACAAACTCAGTGGGACCGATTTTGGTAATAAGCTAACCAGAGAGTTGGTCAGGCAAACTCGGTGAGACCGACTACTCAAACTCGGTGGGACCGATTTTGGTAATAAGCTAACCAGAAAGTTTGCATTGTAATCTTGGTAGTATCGATTGCTCAATCTCGGTGGGACCGATTTGGGTAATGGACATACACATATAGATTACAATCCCATCTCGGTGAGACCGAGATCCCTATCGGTGAAACCGTTTTGCCTAGGGTTTGTGGCAGTGGCTATGACATCTGAACTCGGTGGCGCCGGATAGAAAGAATCGGTGGGGCTGAGTTTGACTTTTGGTTTAGGTCATATGTGGATGTGGGAAGGTAGTTGAGGGTTTTGGACCTTATCACTAAGCACTTTGAGCAAGCAAGCCATTACGCAACACCTCATCCCCTCTTGATAGTATTGGCTTTTCCTATAGACTTAATGTGATCTTGGATCACTAAAATAGAAAGTGTAGAGTCTTGAGCTTTGAGCTTGAGCCAATCTTTTTGTCCTTAGTATTTTGAGGGGTTTCCACATCCTTTCGTCCATGCCACTTAATTTGCTGAGCTTGTCTGAAACATACTAGGTAAAAGTATTAGTCCAAAAAGAGATATGTTGTCATTAATTTTCAAATCACCCAGGGAGCACTTGTGATTTCACTAGCCCGTTTTCTAAGGTTACAACCGCCGGTGTTTTCCAGTAGCATCGAGCCTTTAGTTGCAGATGATTGGCTCCGCAGGATTGGAAGGGAGTTAACCACTGCAGGATGTACGGATGCTGAGAAGGTGAGTTTTGCCGCACATCAGTTGGATGGACCAGCAGCATCTTGGTGGGAGATTTACACTGTCACCTACCCTATAGCCACGGTGACATGGGACCAGTTTCAGCAAGCTTTCCATACAGCTCATGTCTCAACTGGAGCCATGAATCTGAAGAAGCGTGAGTTCCGCAACTTACGCCAAGGGAACCGTACCGTACTGTGGCTCAGTACATGGATGAGTTTAGCAAGTTATCTCACTATGCCCCTGACGATGTGGTCACAGATGCCGCGAAGCAGGAGAAGTTTATGGAAGGGCTGAATGATGAGATGAGTATGTAGTTGATGGTAGCCACCTTCAACAACTACCAGGGGTTGGTAGATAAGGCTCTTATGATTGAAGGGAAGCAGCGGTAGATTGAGAGCCGTAAGAGGAAGTATGGACAAGGGAGGTATAACTCAGGAGCTCAGCAGAAGCCTCGCCTAACCCCGAACTCGGGAGGACTTGTTCATAACCATGGAAGTCATAACCACACCGGAGGAGGATCGCATAACCACAATGGTACTAAGAATGGGAATGGGAACGGAGCCAATAACAATCAGAACCGCCCCAATCCACCCACACTCGCCAAAAGAGATGTAAGTCACGTTACTTGTTTCAAGTGCGGGAAGACTGGACACTATGCCATGGAGTGCCCTGAAGGAAAGAATGGAAACAGAAATGGGAGCGCTGGGAAGAAGCCCAATCCATTCAACAAAGGACAAGTGAACCATGTTAACATGGAGGAGGTTGAAGAGCAGCCGGACGCGGTAATAGGTAAGTTTTTGGTTAAGTCATTTACCGCTCTTGTTCTATATGATACTGGTGCATCGCATTCATACATATCAAGGGGATTTGCGGATAAGTCTAAACTACCAACCCAAACCCTTAGGACCCCTCTCTTAGTGAGTTCACCTGGAGTAGAGTATATGGCTAGTCGATGGTGCAACTAGATACCCCTAACCATTGGCACCCATGTTTTTCCGTCCGACCTAATTATCTTGGAGTCACAAGGATTGGATGTGATATTAGGCATGGACTGGATGTCAAAGTATGGAGGAAGTATTGACTATGCTAGTAAGTCGATTTATCTCACCACCCCGGAGGGAAAAAGGATTAAGTATGTATCTAGGCATGTGCCTAGGACGAGCCAAGTGAATACCCTCACAAGAGTTGTTTAGGAGGAAGTGCCTATAGTGAAGGATTACCCAGATGTTTTTACAAGGAGTTACTAGGCATGCCACCGGATAGAGACATCGAGTTTTTGATAGAGCTATTGCCAGGTACCGGGCCAATATGCAAGAGACCCTATCGGATGTCCGCGAATGATCTGGAGGAGATTAAGAAACAGATCAAGGAGTTATTGGAGAAAGGTTACATTCGAAGGAGTTCATCACCTTTGTCGGATTTCGGGTTCCGGCAGACCCTTGAGGTTCGAACACTGGGGTGCGCGCGGAGATTTCGCCTCCTACCTTCCTGCACCCCTCCGCCACGCTAGGATCAAAGCTATGAAAAGAACAACATAAGGGACACAGGGTTTATACTGGTTCGGGCCACCGTTGTGGTGTAATAACCTACTCCAGTGTGTGGTGTGGTGGATTGCCTCTTGGGCTGATGATGATGAGCAATACAAGGGAGAACAGCCTCGCGAGGGTCTGTTCTTGGCTGGGGCGATGAACTGGTGGGAGGAGTTCAACCACCTTTCTCTATCTCTCTCTCTCTGCTTGCCACCTCTCTGCTTGTCGAGCCCTTGGAGGAGACTGGGCCAAACCCTTTGCTACGTGGGTGGCCGGTCCTATTTATAGTTGCCCTGGTCCTCTCCCCAAATATTGAGCGGGAAGGGAGCCAACAATGTCGGGCTAATTTGAAGGGGGACAACAAGTATCAACTATCTTGACAAAAGTAGTCTTCGCCTACGCAAAGCTCTGGTGATGACGCCGTCTTGGGCTCCACGGTGACCTCCGTCTCGTAGTCCTCCTGGTCTTGGTCTCGTTGCACCGAAATGGCAACCTTTGCCTGACGCCTCGGTACTCCGCGTCTGCGCTTGCCCCCTTTGCACCAAAGAGGAAAGGAGGACGCTGTGCGGGCAGGCACCTGCCTGGCACCCTGAGTCGTCATGGCTTGCGTCACGGGCACCTCACGAGGTACCCCGCCTTGATCTCTCCGCCTCCTCGTGAGTCAGCCTGACGAGGCCATGCCTGAGGAAGCTCCGTGTCGTCCGCCCCGCGAGGCTTGGCCCCTCGCGAGGGTCTTGAGTTTGTGTTGGTGAAGATGGGTCGTGCTGGGCCCCCCTTTGAGCCACGCCGCAGGCCGCAGGTAGGCAATTCTGGGGACCCCCGTACCCAGAACGCCGACAGTAGCCCCCAGGCCCAAGGCGCGCCTGGACTTGGCCGTGCAGGGAGGCGGAAGGGCAAGAGCGAAGCGCCGCGGGCCCTAACAGCCTGCGGCCTTGGGTGCCGCGTGGCGGTTGATTGGACGTGGGCGTCTCCACTTCCCCATGGCGCCTCGTCAACTGCACGGATTGCACAAGTCCCTACATGCAAAGCGGGTCATCATTACCTGCGATCGTGGGGGCCATTGGTTGGCCATCGCCAGCCATAAGTATGGACCGGCGCGCGCCCTTCCAGTTCATGCCCCGTTGCTTCTCCTTTTTCTTCATGGCCCCCTCGAGGAGGTTCTCAGCCGCCGAGAAGGGGAAGGCTTGCTGGGTTGAGCCCGCCTCTCCCCCACCCAAGCGCGGCCGAGGGCACCCTCGCAAGCATCCTATTGCCACCATGGTCGCTCCCCGTGGCCGTGGAGACGATCTTCAGCAGGGCGATGGGCAGATTGCTGCAGCCGGGAGGCGCGCTCAGGCTGCACGTCCCCCCAGGCCGCGCGTTCGTGCTGCTGATGCGATGCCGGAGTTCATCGTGTGGTCGCGGAGCCGGCTAGCACCTAGCTTATGCTTCCTCGCTTCCTCCTCGGCGAGCTCCCGGCCGGTGCCCCGGGCGGCCTCTGGCTCCAGGCCGACGGCTGCTGTAGCCAGGCCTCATGGGTCTCTCTAGAGGTCTCCACGGCCGGGAGCCTGTCCATGGCCCACGGTTGGCAGACGTTTGCCCGCGCGCGTGGCCTGAGCCGCCGGTGCACCCTGCACTTCAAGTTCGACGGTGACGCCACCCTCTACGTGAGGGTGTTTGGGGAAGATGGTCGCCGCGCAGGGTGTTGCCCCGAGGGTGACGACCGCGGCTGGGAACCCAACTCCGGTGATGATGGAGAGAGCAGCGCTCGCACGGCTGGCGGCGTTCGGGGTTCCCAAAGCTTCTCTGGTTCTTCTTCAGGTGGCGACTCCTCTAGCGGTGGCCGCGATCAGTCTCCACATCGTCGTATCCGCTTGGGGGGTGGCAACGTGTCCGCCCGCCGCCGTGCCCTGGTGAAGCGGGAGAGGGAGTCCTCCTGAGCTTCGGAGGCAGCTCGGGCCTTCCCTGCAGGCCGGTGTGAGGCGAGTCGTGCCGGATTTGTTCTTCCTTTTCCCTCTTTCCTGCGTAACAAAGACAATAGTGCGGAGCCCCGCGGGGGCGTGTTTGGGTTATTTCTTGTTAATCATCGTTTTGCTTTCGTTACCGTACCTTCCGGCTATGTGCCCGAGCGTGGATAGTTCCCGGCCCCGGCCGTGGGGGGGGGCGACCGACCCAGGCCCTTTGTTTGTGTCGCGGTGCCCGTGGGGCACGGACTGGAGGGGTGCTCCTGTAAGGGGCCCGGGTCGCGAATTCTTTGAGTGACTAGGATTGGAACACTTGCGAGGGCACTCGGCTCTCCCCCTCGCGAGGCCTTGCACAAGAGAAACCAAGGCAGGAGAGCGAAAAGCCGAAGAACCGCAAGCCAAAGTCGGCAACAACTTCAATAAAACTCCAAATGAAGGGGAACAAGCCAACTGCGGAAAGCAAATGAAAAGCCGCGTTCGGCACCTAGTCTAGTCTTCGACGTCTTCTCACCAGCGCGGAGCTAAATGCTGCCACTGGGCGTGGGAGGGAGCCCTAGGGCCTGAGGCCGGCGCTCCTGAGACTCCGGGGCGTGTACAGCCCCAAGTCATTATTACATGAGAGTGTCACGGGCGGCGAGCTTCACAAGCATTGGCCTTCTTCACAAGCTCCGGGCCTTTTCCAAAACGCGATAGCTTCACAGGCACTCGCCTTGCTTCACAGGCTCCAGGCCTTTTCCAAAATGTGATATCTTCACAGGCACTCGCCTTGCTTCACAGGCTCCGGGCCTTTTCCAAAACGCGATAGCTTCACAGGCACTCGCCTTGCTTCACAGGCTCTGGGCCTTTTCGGAGGTAGAACCTCCGGAGGTGCTGGATGTTCCATGCATTCTATACCGGCACTCCCTCTTGAGTCTCCAAGTGCGCGGAGCTGGGCCTGGAAACATGAACAATCTTGAACGGGCCCTCCCACATGGGAGAGAGCTTGTGCAATCCCTCCCTGGAGAGAACCCGCCTGAGCACGAGGTCTCCTACCTCAAGAGTCCTAGGGCGGATGTTGCGGCAGTGATATCGCCGCAGTGCTTGTTGGTACCTCGCCGCCCGCAGCGCGGCTTCCCGGCGACGCTCCTCCCCCAGCACGAGGTCCGTCCCCCGCATGGCGTCCTACTGCGCCTCGTCGAACGCCAGGACCCGCGCAGAGCGACGTCTGACCTCGTGAGGGAGGACTGCTTCTGCTCCGTAGACCAGGAAGAACGGGGTCTCTCTAGTCGGCTTGGTTGCGGTGGTGTGGATGGACCACAGCACAGACTGCAGTTCGTCGTACCAACGTCTACCGCAAGCCTCCAGCTTCTTCTTGAACGTCCTGGTCTTGAGGCCCCTCAGGACCTCCGCGTTGGCTCGCTCGGCCTGGCCGTTGCTTCGGGGGTGCGCCACTGAAGCATAGCATATCTGTGTTCCAAGGTTGGCACAGTATGTTTTGAAGAGGTTATTGGTGAACTGCGAACCGTTGTCCATGATGATTCGATTCGGCACCCCCCGGCTCACGATGCCCTTGATGAACTTGACTGCGGAACCTGCAGGAATGGTGCGGACAACCTCCACTTCAGCCCACTTGGTGAACTTGTCCACGACAACGTAAAGGTAGCGGTAGCCCCCTGGCGCCCGAGGAAACGGACCCAAGATGTCGAGCCCCCAGACTGCGAATGGCCACGAAAGGGGGATAGTCTGCAAGCCCCTTGCCGGCAGATGGATCTGCTTGGCGTGGAACTGGCAGGCCTCACAAGCCTTCACTAGCTCAATGGCGTCATTGAGCGCGGTGGGCCAGTAAAACCCACTGCGGAACGCCTTGCCAACGAGGGTCCGTGATGACGAATGATGTCCGCAGTCTCCGCCATGTATATCTTCCAGTAGTTCCTTCCCTTGCTCCCTGGAGATGCAGCGCAGGGATACATCGTTTGGTCGCTTCCGGTAGAGCTCTCCATCTTTGATAGAGTATGCCATGGCCTGGCGCGCCACTCGCTCTGCTTCCTCCTCCTTCTCCGGCAGGGTGCCTTGCGTAAGGTAGCTCCGGAGCTCCGTGATCCAACATCCCTCCTGAGGTTCCATCGTCAGGAGCAGGCGTGCTCCCGAGGCCGGGCCACAAGGCGGAGCTCCTGAGGCAGGTGGCTGAGGGAGCTCCTCCCTGGGCTGAGCTGTGTTTGATAATGACGGTAAGGCTGAAGGCTTGAAGAGCCGCTCCTCGAAAATTCCAGGCTCCTGAGGTAACCGCCTGGACGCGCGTTTGGCGATGTCATCGGCTTCCTGATTGATTCCACGGGGCACATGCTGCAACTCCAACCCCCAGAACTGCTTCTCCATCCTGCGGACCTCTGCAAGGTAAGCCTCCATGTGCTCATCCTTCGGCTCGTACACCTTGTTGGAGAAATTGACAAGGAGCTACGAATCACCCTTGATGGTGAGGCGTTTCACCCCCAGGGCAGCTGCGGCCTTTATGCCCGCTATTAAACCTTCATACTCCGCAATGTTGTTGGAGACCTTTTCGCCTTGCTGGAAACAAAGCTGCACGGCATAATAGAGCTTATCCTGGGTGGGCGATATAAGCACCGCCCCAGCCCCTACCCCGTGTCTGGAGAACGCCCCATCGAAGTACATGACCCAGCCTTCTGGCGCCTCGCTTCTCGGGGACAGGGACCGATCCTCGTCGGCCTTGAGGCCTGGCGCCTCCGTCCATTCTGCCACAAAATCTGCCAACGCTGCTCCCTTGATGACTCTGGTCGTGCTGAATTCGAGCTGAAACGCTTGCAGCTCTATGTTCCACTCAGCGACCCTCCTAGCTGAATTGGGGCTCCTGAGCACCCTCTCCAAGGGGTATGACGAGATGACCTTGATGGGGTGGCCCTGAAAATAGTGCCGTAGTTTGCGCGAAGCCACCAGTAGCGTGAGGAGGAGTTTTTGAGGCATGGGGTACCGTGCTCTTGCATCCCGCAGCACTGTGCTGACGAAGTACACTGGGTGCTCAACGAGGTGGAGTGCATCAGTGCTGGTGGCTCCCTTCGGAGACCGTGGTGCCTCTTGAGGCAATGGGGCCTCCTGAGACTGGTCATCTGGAAGAGGGGCCTCTTCCGCCTCTGGTGCGCCCCTCTGCGGTGGCTGACCCTCCTCAACCGTGATGGCGGTTTCTGTGGGCCTTCGTTGTCCCTGTTCTGCCTTATCCCGGGCTGCCGCCGTGGTTTTGATCCGGCGCTCCTCTCTGACTGCTACCAAGGCTGCGCTGGCGGAGTAGGGAGTGGCGGCGAGGTAGAGCACCAGGGGCTCCTGAGGGCGTGGGGCCACCATGACCGGTGGGCTGGTCAGGTATCTCTTGAGATCCTGGAACGCCTTTGTCGGCCTCTTCAGTCCACTCGAAGGGCCCCTTTTTCTTCATTAGCTGGAAGAAGGGCAGGTCCCATTCCCCCAACTTGGAGATGAAGCGCCCTAGCGCGGTCACGCGCCCCGTGAGCTTCTGCATTTCTCTGAGGGTCTTTGGTGGGCTCATGTCTTCCACTGCCTTGACCTTCTCCGGGTTAGCCTCGATGCCTCGGTGGGACACGAGGAAACCCAAGAGCTTGCCCGAGGGGACTCCGAACACACACTTCTCTGGGTTGAGCCGTAGGTTCACTGCGTTGAGGCTCGCGAAGGTTTCCTCCAGGTCTTGTATCAAGGTCCTGGCCTCCCGAGATTTTACCACGATGTCATCGACGTAAGCTTCAACATTCTTCCCGAGCTGCGGGCCCAAGGTGATATGCATCAGCCGCTGAAAGGTCGCCCCTGTGTTATGCAGCCCGAATGGCATGCAGGTGTAGCAGTACACCCCGCACGGGGTTAGGAAGGCCGTCTTCTCGACATCTTCCACCGCCATCTTGATCTGGTGATACCCAGAGAAGGCATCCAGGAAGCACAACAGGTCGCATTCCGCAGTGGAATCAACGATCTGGTCGATGCGGGGGAGCGGGAACGGATCTTGCGGGCACGCTTTGTTGAGGTTGGTGAAGTCGACACACATGCGTTCCTTCCCTCCCTTCTTCGGCACAACGACAGGGTTGGCCAACCAATCTGGGTATCGGACCTCGCGAATGACCCCAACATCCTCTAATTTGCGGGTCTCTTGGACGATGAAGGCCTGCTTTTCTGTGGACTGCCGCCTGGCCTTCTGCTTCACAGGGCGCATGTTTGGGCACACGTTGAGGTGATGCTCGATTACGCTCCTGGGGATCCCTGCCAGCTGGTCCGGCTCCCAAGCGAATACCTTCTTGTTTGCGCGCATGAACACAACCAGGGCCTCCTCCTACTCGGGTTTGAGGTGGGCTCCTATGGTGAAAGTGGCGTTGGTGGACCCGTCCTCATCGACGGGTACCTGCTTGGTTTCTGCCTTGTCTTGGGTGAACAACTGCTTGTTCTTGGCGGGCGCAGTGCCCTTGGGCTCGGGGGCCCCCAAGTCGGCAGGCTGTGCCGACGCCACTGTCCTGAAGACGAGCTTGAGCACCCGCAGAGCGTCACCGGTATCCCCGTGCATGGTGAGGACACCGCTGCTCCCGGGCATCTTCATGAGGTTGTACGCCGAGTGCGTTGCAGCCATGAACTGGGCTAGCGCTGGGTAGCCGAGGATGGCGTTGTAGGGGAGGCCGATGGGGGCGATGTCGAAGTCGACCAGCTCCGTGCGGAAGTTGTCGTAGGTGCCGAAGGTCACTGGGAGCCGGATCTGCCCCAAGGAGCTGGACGACCAGCCCCCAACGCCTGAGAAGGGCCGGCTGGGCTGCAACCGTTCCAGGGGTATGCTGAGGAGGTTGAAGGCCTCGACTGAGAGCACGCTGAGGCCCGCCCTGCCATCAATGAGAGTTCTGGTGACGGCCACCTGGCAGATGGTGGGGGTGCATAGCATGGGGAGCGCGCCCGAGTAGGCCGAGTTGGAGGGGTGGTCCTCCGGGCTGAAGCTCAGGCCGGTCTCGGGCGCCGCCCGATCCAGGGGAGCCCCCTGCCGTGTGGAAACGGCGCTGACCCGGCGGATGAACGACTTGACGTGGTAACTTGTAGGCGGCGCCTGCGAGCCGCCCAAGAGGGCTGCGACGACTGGGGTTGTTGGTGCAGCGCGATAGGCGGGGAAGAGGTTGCGGGGCTCCATGGGCGCACGGAGCACGCGGGACGAAGAACTAGCTGGGGTGAGCGAGTGAGTTGTGGTGCGGCCGTCTTGCCGCACGGACAGATGCCGGGACGATGCTTGCCGCTCGTCCCCCGCCGGGCCGGTGGCAGCGTTGACGGTAGGTGATGGGGAACGGCGAGGGCGCCCGCCGACAGGGGCTGTCTGGGCGACGCGGGAAGCGAGGGTGGCCCGATGCTCCGCGCGGGCCCGACGTGTGTCAAACATGGGCGCGATGGTCGGAGGAGAACGGAGTGGTGGAAGACGAATTCCGGCGCACCACTACCTGGCGCGCCAAATGTCGGATTTCGGGTTCCGGCAGACCCTTGAGGTTCGAACACTGGGGTGCGCACGGAGATTTCGCCTCCTACCTTCCTGCACGCCTCCGCCACGCTAGGATCAAAGCTATGAAAAGAACAACATAAGGGACACAGGGTTTATACTGGTTCGGGCCACCGTTGTGGTGTAATACCCTACTCTAGTGTGTGGTGTGGTGGATTGCCTCTTGGGCTGATGATGATGAACAATACAAGGGAGAACAGCCTCGCGAGGGTCTGTTCTTGGCTGGGGCGATCAACTGCTAGGAGGAGTTCAGCCACCTTTCTCTATCTCTCTCTCTGCTTGCCACCTCTCTGCTTGTCGAGCCCTTGGAGGAGACTGGGCCGAACCCTTTGCTACGTGGGTGGCCGGTCCTATTAATAGTGGCCCTGGTCCTCTCCCCAAATATTGAGCGGGAAGGGAGCCAACAATGGCGGGCTAATTTGAAGGGGGACAGCAAGTATCAACTATCCTGACAAAAGTAGTCTTCGCGTGCGCAAAGCTCTGGTGATGACGCCGTCTTGGGCTCCATGGTGACCTCCGTCTCGTTGTCCTCCTCGTCTTGGTCTCGTTGCACCGAAATGGCAACCTTTTCCTGACGCCTCGGTACTCCGCTGCTACGCTTGCCCCCTTTGCACCAAAGAGGAAAGGAGGACGCTGTGCGGGCTCGCAACCGCTTGGCGCCCTGAGTCGTCATGGCTTGCATCACGGGCACCTCACGAGGTACCCCACCTTGATCTCTCCGCCTCCTCGTGAGTCAGCCTGTCGAGGCCGTGCCTGAGGAAGCTCCGTGTCGTCCGCCCCGCAAGGCTTGGCTCCTCGCGAGGGTCTTGAGTTTGTGTTGGTGAAGATGGGCCGTGCTGGGCCCCCCTTTGTGCCACGCCGCAGGCCGCAGGCAGGCAAGTCTGGGGACCCCCGTTCCCAGAACGCCGACAACCTTGGGGAGCCCCAGTGCTTTTGGTTGAGAAGAAGCATAAATCCCTAAGAATGGTTGTTGATTATCGGGCCTTGAATGAAGTGATGATCAAGAACAAGTACCCACTGCGGATGATCAATGATCTGTTTGATCAGCTGCAAGGAGCTAAGGTGTTTTCAAAGATCGATTTGCGATCAGGATACCATTAGTTGAAGATTCGAGAGAAAGATATACCAAAGACAACATTCACCACGCGTTACAGATTATATGAGTATATGGTCATGTCATTTGGACTGACCAACGCCCCTGCCTATTTCATGAGCATGATGAACAAGGTGTTCATGGAATATTTGGACAAGTTTGTTGTGGTGTTCATTGATGATATTATGGTATACTCGAAGAATGAAGAGGAGCACAAGGAGCATTTGCGATTAGTTCTCGAGAAACTCAGGGAACACCAGTTGTATGCCAAGTTCAGCAAATGCGAATTTTGGTTGAAGGAAGTCGGATTCCTTGGACATGTTATATTAGGAGAGGGTATAGGAGTAGACCCCACCAAGGTTCAATCAGTCACTGAATGGTTAGCACCCACTTCAGTTAGCGAGATCCGCAGTTTTCCTAGACTCGCAGGATACTATCGGAGATTCATTGAGAATTTTTCCAAAATTGCGAAACCAATGACGGAGCTATTGAAGAAGGATACTAAGATTAAATGGACGGAAGAATGCGAGGCAAGTTTCCAGGAGTTAAAGAAACGTTTGACTACAGCCCCAGTGGTGACACTCCCAGATATACATAAGGATTTCCAAGTGTATTGCGACGTCTCTCGCTTAGGACTTGGAAGTGTGCTTATGCAAGACGGAATAGTTTTTTCGTATGCCTCACGACAACTAAAACCTCACGAGTTGAACTATGCCACTCATCATTTGGAGCTAGCAGCAGTAGTACATGCACTAAAGACTTGGAGACATTACCTTATTGGAAACCGTTGTGATGTGTACATGAGTCATAAGAGTTTGAAGTACATCTTCACACAGAAGGAACTGAACCTTAGGCAGATGAGATGGTTGGAGCTTTTAAAATATTATGACATGAAGCTGCACTATCATCCAGGAAAGGCCAATGTCGTAGCAGATGCTTTGAGCTAGAAGAGTTATGCTAATATCCTTGCAAGTAAGGGAGTGCCAAAGGAGTTAGCAAAGGATATCATGGAACTTAGATTAGAGATTGTTCCTAGAGGTTTTGTTGAAACAATGGAAGTTCAGTCGACATTGTTGGGGAAGATTCAAGAAGCTCAGAAGGATGACAAAGAGATTGTCGAGATAAAGGAGAAGATGAGCAAAGGAAAGGCCAAATGTTTTCGTGAGGATGAGCACGATAGCCTATGGTTTGAGGACAGGATATACGTGCCCAATAACACAGAAATCAGGAAGTTAATACTACAGGAGGCCCATGACTCACCATACTCGATACACCCTGGAAACACCAAGATGTATTTGGATTTGAAGGAACGTTTCAGGTGGACGGGTATGAAGAAGGATACTGCCAAGTATGTAGCCGTATGTGATGTATGTCAGAGGGTGCAGGCAGAGCATCAAAAGCTGGGAGGATTGTTATAGCCTATGCCGATACTCGAATGGAAGTGGCATAAACTTGGCATGGACTTTATCACCGGATTGCCCAGGACCAAATCAGGATATGATTCCATATGGGTAGTAGTTGATCACTTGACCAAAGTGGCTCACTTTATCCCAGTGAAAACCACTTATACAAGTGCAAAGTTGGCCAAGATATACATGTCCAAGATCGTATGTCTGCATGGAGTTCCAAGGACTATCGTATCAGATAGAGGAACGCAGTTTACCTCAAAGTTTTGGCATCAGTTACACCAGACTTTGGGTACAAGATTGGAGTTCAGTACCGCATTTCACCTGGAGACGGATGGATAGACTGAGAGAGTTAACCAGATTCTGGAAGATATGTTGAGATCCTGTGCGCTAGATTATGGATCTAGTTGGGATGACAATTTGCCTTACGCAGAGTTCTCATACAACAATAGCTACCAAGCCAGTTTGAAGATGGCACCGTTCGAATCCCTGTATGGACGAAGGTGCAGGACGTCGTTAATGTGGGATGAAGTAGGAGACCGACAGTTGTTTGGACCAGACTTGATCAAGGAGTCCAAAGAGAAGGTTAAGTTGATTCGTGATAGACTGAAGATTGCACATTCCAGGCAGAAGAGTTATGCAAACTCAAAATGCAAGGAGGTAACCTATGAATTGGAGATAGAGCATATCTGCGAGTATCCCCCTTGCGAGGAGTGAAACGTTTTGGAGTTAAAGGAAAGTTAGCCCCGAGATTTGTAGGACCGTATCATGTTTTGGAACGGATGGGAGAAGTTGCCTACAAGTTGGAGTTACCTGAAGGACTGTCAGGAGTTCATGACGTGTTCCACGTTTCATAGTTGAAGAAGTGTTATGCTGAGATGGCCGAAATACCGTTAAGAGATACAGTACCCTTGGAGGCGATTCAGTTGGACAGTGATTTGACTTATGAGGAGAAGCTAGTTAAGATTCTTGAGTTTGCTAGCTGAGTCACCCGCAGCAAGGTTAGCAAGTTTTGCTAAGTTCAGTGGAGCCATCATACCGAGGATGAAGCCACCTTGGAACGAGAGGATGACCTTCACAAAGACCACCCACACCTATTTTCTAGCCAACCCGAATCTCGAGGGCGAGATTCATCTTAAGGGGGGTAGGTTTGTAACATCCCAAATTTTCAATTTGGAATGTTATACATAGATCATTCATGCATATCATATTTTATTGCATTTTCGTTCCGCAATCCTCAAAATCCTAAGCAACTCAAGGACCCTCAGGGAGAGTTGGGGATTTCCCGGTGTTCATATTTCATTTTTATCAAATAATGAAACGAGGACTTTTGATTTTGATTATTTCTCTCTCCGAAAAATATTTCATAATAAGATATATGAGAGGAGATAATATGACTTCTCCAAAATAATTGAAATATTGGAGGAAAAATATTAAAATCATTTATTTGATTTTATTTGAATTTTATTTGCAATTAGAAAAAATTGCACGTTTTTCAAAATTGCATTTTCGGGCCAAGAAAATGTTCATCTTGTTCTAAATATTTTATTTAGATGGTGAAAATTTGTTTTGGCATTTTTAGAATTTTATTTTATTTCCTAGGATTTTTATGAGTTCGGTGGAATTGTTTTAAAAAAAAGGAGCGCACCTAGGCCGAAGCCCAGCCGCCGGCCCACCTCGCCGGCCCCTGTTCGCCAGTTTTCTTTTATCAGATTTTTCCACGATTATTCTTGATCGCGATTTCTGATCCAATTTTCGTTTTAGTTTTCCTTTTCGCTCATTAGTCGGAATCAGGCGATTCAGGCGCCTAGATCTTCGTCTCAAGACCCTATTTCCGCTTAACCAACTTGAACAACATTTTGGTACTATAAAATTTGACCCTAGTTCAGATTAGTAAACGGATCTTGTTTCTTTCGCCGTTTGAGTTTCGTTGCTCCGTTTGGTTTGATTCTTCTTACAAACCGGAGTTCTTAAGTTGAACTTTCCAGTTAGATCTTCTTATTTGAGTTTTACCCATGCTTCTTTAATTGTTGCTTATGTATGCTATTGTTTGCTTGCGATAGAATTCCCGGAGTGCGAAGCGTGTTATTTGGAGTCTCTAGGTTTCATGGATCGTCAACAAGGCAAGTAACACTTTGATCATTATCCCTTTACCACCCAGTTTTTATGCATTAGTTTCAATCCTCAAACATTTCATGGTTAGGATGTCATTAACATGTGGGTTGGGAATTAGTTGATGAGGTAGAACCTATTACCCTGTTACATTCAAACCTTCAGGAGTTACTTCTACGTGTTGCTTATATTGCTACGCTATGCTCGTAGACGTGGTTTGGGTGAGTGAAATCCATGACAGATGTGAGATTGTTACTTAGTGGTGCAATGTAAGGTGGCAACTAAAATACAGATCTGGGTGGATTGAGGCACTTGGAGTACCCAGTGTTGCCTGTATTTTTGGAAATCCCGGAGTACCCGTGTGATCTTCCTATGGACCGCCACCCAGGCTCAAAGGGAACTAAGATGATTCATGCTAGAAACTTCCATGTGCAGCCACAAGCTATTATGGGCTCTAGCATAGTTGAGTAAGTTACGTGAAGCTCTTGAAGAGGTAGATCAGCAGGTAGTGGGTTTGTAGGTTTGGTATGGTCTACCCGGAGTAGAGAGTTAATGTTTCTGAAAGACTGTGTCTCGGTCATCCGTTTCTCAAACACCACGTAGTGCGAGAAATCCAACGGAGGTGATCGAGTCTTGTGGGGAAAAGTGCGCGAACCTCTGCAGAGACTACAAACTAATCATGGTTAGCCGTGTCCCCGGTTATGGACAATCTTGAGTATCTCATCACTCTAAATTAATATTGTTGGGTTGATAATTACCTTAATTGGAATTGAGTTGGAGGAACCTTCTCAATGATGTTTCAACTACCCTGGTAGTTATGTTATATTAAAATCTATTCCTTTGTTGTAGGGAAAAAATGGCTTTTAGCAAAACCGTAACCATAGAGATTTCCACCAGCCAAATATGCATGTAGTGATAGCATTATTCTGTTCTTGCTCTATTGTGTTACTTTGCCAGCATATTCCATGTGCTGACCCATTTTTGGGCTGCAACATATTATGTTGCAGACTTTTCAGACGAGGAGTAAGGTTCGTTAGTTCATTGCCGTGCAGCTCAGCCATGCTTTTGGAGTTGATGGACTCACTTTATCTTCCAAGCCTTCCGCATTTATCGTATTAGATGGCCTTAGGCCATATTATCGTAATAAGTTCTCTTTTGAGACTTTCGATGTAATAAGTGTGTGATTGCTACTCTGTTATAAATCCTTCGTGTACTGTGTGTGTCAGCATTACCGATCCAGGGATGACACTGAAGCACAGAGACTTGACCATTTGACGTCGGGTCGCTACAAAGATGATATCAGAGCCAGGTTGAGTGTAGGACACGACCACTAAGCTAAAGCCCTATATCACTATTTTCTTCTCATATCTGACTCCTCTCCATTTTCTACTCTTTAGGATGGCGGAGATGAAGAACAAGTTTGCACAACCGGATGAAGATGCACCTTTTGGACGACATTTGAAGGAAGTCACTAGGTCCCTGAACATAGGAATACCAAGCTTCACCGGACATACAATGCCACTTTACCAGAAGAGGAGCAATGGATGATTCAAGTTCAAGTTCCAGTAAGGACATTCACGCCAGTCACTAAACCCATAGAGTTTTCCTTCGACGCACCAACCTAGAGTTTAGGAAAGAGTATGACAACTCACATCATCATGGGACGCATTGGATAAGTATATCACAATGATCTTAAGGACACTATCTACCAAATAGGTGGGCGCCGAGATGAGCAATGGGAGATGATCAGCACCAGGAAGGATAGATCAATTGCAGCTTTCATCCAGGAACTAAACCAACACAGTCGACGCCAGGAGAATCAGATGTGCGCAGACATGATGGATCTGAAGAAGGCAAAGACAAGGATCTTTGAGCTGGAAGAAGAACTTAAGTATACACGCGATGGATATGAGGAGGCAATTGCGACACTACTAGAGAAGAATGATGACCTGATTAAGAAGATCGGAATATTTATGGGAGACCCCACTCCAGTAGAAGAAGATGAAGAACCCATGGAGATTCTCCCGGAGGACTACATCAACATCGACGACACCGACTCTGACCCGAGTGATGATGACTATGAAGACGAAGCTAGAGCAGATATCTTGGAATCTTCCACCGATCAAAATTTCTAGATGACCACCCAATGATTAGTAGTATTCCCCCATGTACTCAGTAGTAGTTGAGCACTTTTGCGATAGTTCTAGACCGCTTGTATGCCCTTGCTTGATTGATTGAGTGAAATGATTGTGTTTGTCTCATGTGCATATGTGTAGTGCCTTCTCATTAGACCTCATTCTATTCTAATCTCTTCCCTCTAAACCCATCAGATGCCTCCGAGACCTGACCCCAGATTTGCCTTTCCACCAGAGCTCACTCAGTTGATCCAGCAATAGAACACCTTGATGCAATTGCTAGTTCAGAACCAGGGCAACAACAACAACCCGCCGCCAGTGGACAACCTAGCTGAAAGGATCGAGAAGAGGTGTTTAGGGGTGGGTGATTAGACACTAAGTACCAAAAGTTGCAGTTTTTAATTTCTTTAGGTTGAAGTGGAGTTTTGGCACAAGTCTAACAAACACAATACATATCAAGCAAGCATGCAAAGAGTATATGAGCAGCGGAAAGTAAAGCATGCAACTTGCAAGAATGTAAGGGGAAGGGTTTGGAGAATTCAAACACAATTGGAGACATGGATGTTTTTGTCGTGGTTCCGATAGGTGGTGCTATCATACATCCACGTTGATGGATACTTCAACCCACGAAGGGTAACAGTTGCACGAGTCCACGGAGGGCTCCACCCATGAAGGGTCCACGAAGAAGCAACCTTGTCCATCCCATCATGGCCATCAACCACGAAGGACTTGCCTCACTAGTGGTAGATCTTCACGAAGTAGGCGATCTCCTTACCCTTACAAACTCCTTCGTTCAACTCCACAATCTTGTTGGAGGCTCCCAAGTGACACCTAGCCAATCTAGGAGACACCACTCTCCAAGAAGTAACAAATGGTGTGTTGATGATGAACTCCTTGCTCTTGTGCTTCAAATGATAGTCTCCCCAACACGCAACTCTCTCTCACAGAATATGGATTTGATGGAAAGAAGATTTGAGTGGAAAGCAACTTGGGGAAGGCTAGAGATCAAGATTCATATGGTGGGAATGGAATATCTTGGCCTCAACACATGAGTAGGTGGTTCTCTCTCAGAAAATGTGTATTGGAAATGTAGGTATGTTCTGATGGCTCTCTCCACGAATGAAGAGTGGGTGGAGGGGTATATATAGCCTCCACACAAAAACTAACCGTTAGACACAATTTACCAATCTCGGTGAGACCGAATTGAGAAACTCGGTCAGACCGATTTACCAAACCTAGTGACTGTTAGGATTTTTGGTGGGACTGAGATGCTACTCGGTAGAACGAATATGGTTAGGGTTAGGGCATAACGTAATCTTGGTGAGACTGATTACACAAACTCGGTGGGACCGATTTTGGTAATAAGCTAACCAGAGAGTTGGTCAGGCAAACTCGGTGAGACCGATTACTCAAACTTGGTGGGACCGATTTTGGTAATAAGCTAACCAGAAAGTTTGCATTGTAATCTCGGTAGTACCGATTGCTCAAACCCGGTGGGACCAATTTTGGTAATGGACATACATAGAGAGATTGCAATCCCATCTCGGTGAGACCGGAATCCCTATCGGTGAAACCGATTTGCCTAGGGTTTGTGGCAGTGGCTATGACATCTGAACTCGGTGGCGCCGGATAGAAAGAATCGGTGGGGCCGAGTTTGACTTTTGGTTTAGGTTATATGTGGATGTGGGAAGGTAGTTGAGGGTTTTGGAGCATATCACTAAGCACTTTGAGCAAGCAAGCCATTACGCAACACCTCATCCCCTTTTGATAGTATTGGCTTTTCCTATAGACTCAATGTGATCTTGGATCACTAAAATAGAAAGTGTATAGTCTTGAGCTTTGAGCTTGAGCCAATCTTTTTGTCCTTAGTATTTTGAGGGGTTCCCACATCCTTTAGTCCATGCCACTTAATTTGTTGAGCTTGTCTGAAAGATACTAGGTAAAAGTATTAGTCCAACAAGAGATATGTTGTCATTAATTATCAAAATGACCCAGGGAGCACTTGTGCTTTCAATCTCCCCCTTTTTGGTAATTAATGGCAACATACATCAAAGGTTTAGATAAAGATATAAAGAATAGCAAGTAAAGATTTGGAAAGACATGTAACAAGCATAGGCTCCCCTTCATGTATGCATTCATGTGAATATGGAATATAGAATCATGTGAGAGCATAACCATGACAGAGTAGCAATGTGTTACATGTATCTTGGCTATATGTATCTTGACAGTAGAAATGTACCTTCATGCGATTCAGGCGCCTAGATCTTCGTCTCGAGACCCTCTTTCCGCTTAACCAACTTGAACAAGATTTTGGTACTGTAAAATTTGACCCTAGTTCAGATTAGTAAACAGATCTTGTTTCTTTCGCCGTTTGAGATTCGTTGCTCCATTTGGTTTGATTCTTCTTGCAAACCGGAGTTCTTAAGTTGAACTTTCCGGTTAGATCTTCTTATTTGAGTTTTACCCGTGCTTCTTTGATTGTTGCTTATGTATGCTATTGTTTGCTTGCGATAGAATTCCCGGAGTGCGAAGCGTGTTATTTGGAGTCTCTAGGTTTCGCGGATCATTAGCAAGGCAAGTAACACTTTGATCATATCCCTTTACCACCCAGTTTTTATGCATTAGTTTCAATCCTCAAACATTGCATGGTTAGGATGTCATTAACTTGTGGGTTGGGAATTAGTTGATGAGGTAGAACCTATTACCCTGTTACATTCAAACCTTTGGGAGTTACTTCTACGCGTTGCTTATATTGCTATGCTATGCTCGTAGACATGGTTTGGGTGAGTGAAATCCATGACAGATGTGAGATTGTTAATTAATGGTTCAACGTAAGGTGACAACTTAAATACACATCTGGGTGGATTGAGGCACTTAGAGTACCCAGTGTTGCCTGTATTTTTGGAAATCCCGGAGAACCTGTGTGATCTTCCTATGGACCGCGACCCAGGCTCAAAGGGAACTGAGATGATTCATGCTAGAAACTTCCGTGTGCAGCCACAAGCTATTATGGGCTCTAGCATAGTTGAGTAAATTACGTGAAGCTCTTGAAGAGGTAGATCAGCAGGTAGTGGGTTTGTAGGTTTGGTATGGTCTAGCCGGAGTAGAGAGTTAATGTTTCTGAAAGACTGTGTCTCGGTCATCCATTTCTCAAACACCACGTAGTGCGAGAAATCCAATGGAGGCGATCGAGTCTTGTGGGGAAAAGTGCGCAAACCTCTGCAGAGAGTACAAACTAATCATGGTTAGCCGTGTCCCCGGTTATGGACAATCTTGAATATCTAGTACTTGGGGTATCTTAAGTATCTCATAACTCTAAATTAATATTGTTGGGTTGATAATTACCTTAATTGGGATTGAGTTGGAGGAACCTTCTCAATGATGTTTCAAATACCATGATAGTTAAATTAAAATCTATTCCTTTGTTGTAGGGAAAAATTGGCTTTCCGCAAAACTGTAGCCATAGAGCTTTCCACCAGCCAAATTTTGTTCTTGCTCTACTGTGTTACTTTTCCAGCATATTCCATGTGTTGACCCGTTTTCGGGATGCAACGTATTATGTTGCAGACTTTTCAGACGAGGAGTAAGGTTCGTTAGGTCGTTGCCATGCAGCTCAGCCATGCCGTTGGAGTTGATGGACTCACATTATCTTCGAAGCCTTCCGCTGTTATCATGTTAGATGGCCTTAAGCCATATTATTGTAATAAGTTCTCTTTTGAGACATTCGATGTAATAAGTGTGTGATTGCTACTCTGTTACAAATCCTTCGAGTACTGTGTGTGTCAGCATTACCGATCCAGGGATGACACTGAAGCACAGAGAATTGACCATTTGAGGTCGGGTCGCTACACGCCTTAAGCAAGATGACATGATGTAGAGGGATAAACTCATGCAATATGATGAAAACCCCATCTTGTTATCCTCAATGGCAACAATACAATGCGTGCCTTGCTGCCCTACTGTCACTGGGAAAGGACACCGCAAGATTGAACCCAAAGCTAAGCACTTCTCCCATTGCAAGAAAGATCAATCTAGTAGGCCAAACCAAACTGATAATTCGAAGAGACTTGCAAAGATAACCAATCATACATAAAAGAATTCAGAGAAGATTCAAGTATTGTTCATAGATAGACTTGATCATAAACCCACAATTCATCGGTCTCAACAAACACACCGCAAAAAGAAGATTACATCGAATAGTTCCCCACAATAGAGGGGGAGAACATTGTATTGAGATCCAAAAAGAGAGAAGAAGCCATCTAGCTACTAACTATGGACCCGTAGGTCTGAGGTGAACTACTCACACTTCATCGGAGGGGCTATGGTGTTGATGTAGAAGCCCTCCGTGATCGATGCCCCCTCCGGTGGAGCTCCGGAACAGGCCCCAAGATGGGATCTCGTGGATACAGAAAGTTACGGCGGTGGAATTAGGGTTTTGGCTCCGTATCTGATCGTTTGGTGGTACATAGGTATATATAGGAGGAAGGAGTATGTCGGTGGAGCAACAGGGGGCCCACGAGGATGAAGGGCGCGCATGGGGGGGTAGGCGCGCCCCCCTACCTCGTGGCCTCCTCTTTTGTGTCTTGACGTACGGTCCAAGTCTCCTGGGTCTTGTTCGTTGAGAAAATCACGTTCCTGAAGGTTTCATTCGGTTTGGACTCCGTTTGATATTCCTTTTCTTCGAAACCCTAAAACAGGGAAAAAAACAACAATTCTAGGTTGGGCCTCCGGTTAATAGGTTAGTCCCAAAAATCATATAAAAGTGGATAATAAAGCCCTAATGTCCAAAACAGTAGATAATATAGCATGGAGCAATCAAAAATTATAGATACGTTGGGGACGTATCAAAGGACATGGAGGTAGTTTAGATGGGTTATTGGGCTGTTTTGGAGGGGTCTTGGGCTGCAACACAAAGAGGCTTTTGCGGTTACCCGGTTAATCGTTGGAGCATCAAACGACCTCCAAATGGAATGAAATTTGACAGGCGGTCTACTGGTGGTGTACCAAGGCCACTTGACAAATCTAAGCCCATTCCGAAAAAGTTTTACTCCCGCTCACGAAAGAGACAAGAGGGGTGCGCCGGTGCATGTGGGGGTGTCGGATTGCAAAACGGACAACGGGGAAAAGGTTTGGACGCATGAGACGAACACGTATGCAAATGCGATGCACATGATGACATGATATGAAATGCATGACATGAACAAAATGCAAAAAAAAAAGACAAAACCCAACCATGAAGGGAATCTCATAACTTAAAGCCGAAAATGGCAAGAGTCGGAGTTAAAAATATGGCAAGTTACATCCGGGGTGTTACAACACTCCACCACTACAGGAGGATCTCGTCCCGAGATCTAGGACTGAAAGAACTCCGGATATTCAGAATGGAGGTGATCCTCGTGTTCCCAGGTGGCTTCTCGGTCGGAATGGTATGAGCACTTGACTTTCAGGAATTTGACTGACTTCTTGCGAGTCTTGCGCTCGGTTTCTTCAAGAATAGCAACGGGATGCTCATGATAATCGAGATCGATATCTTCAAAGTTGATGGTGCGCTCAGGAGTCTTGAAGCACTTGCAAAGCTGTGACATGTGAAACACATCAGGCACGTTTGCGAAGATGGGCGGAAGCTCAAGTTGATAGGCGAGATCGCCTCTTTTGCCAGTGATCTTGAAAGGACCCACATATCTAGGGGCAAGCTTCCCTTTGATACCAAAGTGAGGAGTGCCTTTCATTGGAGAGACGCAGAGGTAGACATGGTCTCCGATCTCGAAAGCCAAGTCACGGTGCTTGCTATCATAGTAACTCTTCTGGTGAGATTTCGCGGCTTTGAGATTTTCAAGGATGAATTTACACATTTCTTCAGCTTCTGTGATTAAGTCATTGCCAAGAAGTTGGCATTGACCAGTCTCTGACCAATTGAGTGGAGTAAGACACTTTTTGCCATAGAGAATTTCGAATTGGGCCTTGCCCGAACTCGCTTGGAAGCTGTTGTTGTAGGAGAACTCGGCATATGGAAGACAATCCTCCCACTTCATATGGAAGGAGATGACACAAGCTCTGAGCATATCTTCAAGGATTTGGTTAACTCGCTCGACTTGGCCACTAGTTTGAGGATGGAAAGTTGTGTTGAAGCGAATGTTGGTTCCCATGGACTTCTAGAAGGAGTCCCAGAACTTGGAGGTGAAAATGCTTCTGCGGTCTGAAGAAATCACTTGCGGAATGTCATGCAAGGAGACAATCCTGGAGGTGTATAGCTCTGCCAGCTGAGCTGCTGTGATAGATTCTTTGGTTGGAAGGAAATGAGCCACTTTAGTCCAAATGAGGTGCAGTTTTCGCCCACACGATCGTGATCCGACGATGGAGGACATAGAGGTAGTTTAGACAAGTTATTGGGCTGTTTTGGACGAGTGTTGGGCTGCAATACAAAGAGTCTTTTGCGGTTACTAGTTAACCGTTGGAGCATCAAACGGCCTCCAAATGGAACGGAATTGGACAGGCGGTCTACCGGTGGTATACCAAGGCCACTTGAGAAATCTCGGCCCATTCCGAGAACGTTTTACTCCCACTCACGAAAAGAGACAAGAGGGGTGCACCGGTGCATGTGGGAGTGTCGGATTGCGAAACGGATAACAAGGAAAAGGTTTGGACACCTGAGACGAACACGTATGCAAATGCGATGCACATGATGACATGATATGAAATGCATGACATGAACAAAATGCAAAACAAAAGACTAAACCCAACCACGAAGGGAATCTCATAACTTAAAGCCGAAAATGGCAAGAGTCGGAGTTACAAATATGGCAAGTTACATCCGGGGTGTTACAATTGCCTTGAGCGCTAAGGATGAACTGGTACAGTGGATAAACAGCCTCAGGAGGAGAGGTGTTCATGAGCTCGGTGAGCTGGTGGATGTGAGGATGGAATGGATCCAATCCAAGATTAGTCTCCCTCTCTTCTCTCCTCTTCTATGGTGGTGAATAGGTCCTATTTGTAGAGGCCATGGTACTCTTCCCAAATGTTAGGCGGGAAGGGATCCCACAATGGCCAAGTTCGAAGGGAGACAACTAGTACAAGCTATCCTCGCAAAAGGTGGTGTTCGCCTGCCAAAGGCTCTGGTGGTGATGCTGCTGTGGGCTCCGCGATGACCTCCGTGCTGCCGTCCTGATGGCCTTTGTCTCGTTGCACCGATATGGAAACCTTTGCCTGATGCCTCGAGACCCTGCGCCTGCGCTTGCCGCCTTAGCACCAAAGAAGAAACTAGTATACTACGCCCGCTGGCGCCCGCCTGGCCTTGGTCGCCATGGCTCACGTCACGTGAACCTCGCGAGGTGCCCCTTGCATAGATATCTCCGCTCCTTAGGAGCCAGCCTAGAGAGGCTTCCCCTAGGGAGGTCTTGGCGTCGTCCGCCTCACGAGGCTTGGCCCCTCATGATGGTCTTGAGTTGTTGCTGCTGAAGATGGGCGGTAATAGGCCGTTGGTGGAGCCACGCTCTGGGCCGCAGGCAGGCAAGTCTGGGCACCCCCGGTCCTAGAATGCCAATAGTAGCCCCCGGGCCCTAGGCGCGCTCGAGCTTGGCTTCGAGGCGAAGCCAAAGGGCAAGTGTGGAGTGCCACGGGCCCCAGCCGCCTGCGGCCTGGACCGACGAGTGGCGATTGACGAGACGTGGGTGCCTCCACTTCCCCACGCTGCCTCGGCAACTGTCCTTGACTGACAAAAGGTTCGCGCGTGCCGCAGAGCTTTCATCACCTCCCTTCGCCTTGCTCCAGATCCCCTTTCTCCTCCTCGCTCGAAGAGACTCTCGATCCACCGGAAATGCTCCCTGAGCTCGCAGTCGACAAGGTGAAGGTTTTGCACTCGCCTTCCTGGTACGAGCCCGCTTTGAGCGCGCCCTCGGTCCCGGAAAAGAACTTTGCCATCGCGCTCCTGATGGCGGCGGCCGACAGCAATGAGGGGGGAGAGACCGCGCTTCAGGCTGGCTCCAACAAGCCGGAGGCCCCGGGTAGTACTTTCTACCCCTTCTTCGTGCACAACATCTTTGCGGGGCTAGTCCCCCCTTCCCTGAATTTTTCTATGCCGTCCTCCGCCATTACAAGCTCCACACCCTCCACCTTCATCCCAATTCCGTCCTTCTCCTGTCGATCTTCTCCTTCTACTGTGAAACATTCGTGGGGGTGATGCCGTCTGTGGCGCTGCTTCGCCATTTTTTCTACCTCCGGAACAAGGATGGCGCGCCATGCACTGGGGCACCAACTTAGTTGCGGCAAACGGGAGCAACGCCATCTCGAGAGCCGGGAAGAAGGCAGAGGGCTTCCGAAAAAATGGGTCCTCATGGATGCCAAGAGCCCCTACCCTCAGCTGGTGCTGCCAACGGGGAGGCCAGTGCCTCACGAGGGGTGGATTAGCAAGAAGCTCACCGACCCGAGGGTGCAGCAGATGCTGGCAAGGATGGAGGCCGACCTGAAGTTGGACCATCCAAAGGTGGAGAAGTTGACAGGGGCCATGATCATCAAGGAATTCCTATCGCAGTGCCTGGCCCCGCTCCAGGCGTGCTCGCGCCCCTTGTGGAGGCTCATGGAAGAAGGAGGTGACCTCCGCTTGCGCCCAGATGCCTTGTCCAACGAGGAGCTGGACAAGGTTCACCACCTCCTGGTCCTGGAGGATCATGGGTATCTGTCTGATACCCATCTTCCATTGTACTGCCGCCCAGACGGGGCAGAGATTGTTGCCGCCATGCCCATCTTCAACGAGCGCGGGATCGAGCCGCCAGCGCCTTCTAGGGCCAAGTGGTGGCAGCCACGGTGACGGTGTCTTCTGGCGAGTCCGGCGAGGAGGAGAGGCCTGACTTGGAGGCGACCCTGGAGGGGGCGGGAAGAGTTCCCCTCTTCGCGTGGCAGATCGCCACCACGCCTTCCCTGACGATGATGAGGCCGCGGAACATCCAGTGAGGGAGTTGCCGAACCCCGCCGGGGTCACCATAAGGTCCAGAGGCACCCCTCCGACGAAGAAGCTGGCCGGGGTCCCGAAGAAGGGCAGATCAGCACTGATCTCTTGAGGCAACGCTTCCGCTGCATGGCCGGCCGGCGCTGCCGCGGGCCCAGCCGCCGTGCTCTTGCCCGGTCCTCGTGCTCGCATGCTCGTGCCCTAGGTCATGAATCCTTCAGGCTTTGTGCTCTAGAAGAGGCCGACGGAGTATGCCGCCGTAGATCAATAAGTGCTTCATCCTAATCCTTCGTTCCTATCCTTGTTGTAGTTTCTTGATGTCTCTTCTTGTAGGCCAACGTTGATGGTGGAGAAGAAGAAGGGGGCGACCACAACCCTGGAGGCTCCGCAGCCAGCTGGTGTCGCGCCTCCTCCGGCGCGGAGGGATGGCGATGGCTCCCGAGCCCCAGCGTCCGGGTCATCCTCGCGAGATCCAGGAGCCTTCTCTCGGGAGAAGGCAATCTTCGCAGCGAAGCTGACTCCTGAGGCCTCTGCCCCCAGCTCACCTACTGAGGTGGCAAAGGCTCAGGAGCCCCCGGCTCCTTCTGCTGCCGCGATGTTGCAGACCCTAGCGCTGATGCCGTCTCTTACCCCTTCTATCGCGCCGCTGGGCCGTTATCCTCTTGGTTCGCCTGACACCATGCAAGACGCCCTTCTCGCGCTGACCCATCTTCATAATGACCTTTAGGGCACCGATAGTCATCTGGCGTCAGGGCGAGTGGAGCTGGTCGTGGGGTGGTAGGCCGTGGCTGCTTCTGAGGAGGTTAAGTGGGCTGCCGACCTAGCTAGCGCCGCTCGTGAGGTGGCATTGAGGGGTGTTGAGGACGCCAAGGCGTGTTGCCGGGTGGTGGAGGCCAAGCTGGAGAGCCTGCGCAATGAACGCGATGTCGAGGCTCGCCAGCACGGGGCACGGGAGGAGAAGCTAAAGGCTGGACAAGACGCGGCCACCGGCCGTGACACCGAGCTGGAGCAGCTGGCACGGGCGCAGGCCATGGAGCGCCGCCATATGGAGGCGGAGAAGGCCCAGTTGAAGGCCAAGGCGAAGGTTCTTGCTGAAGATCGCATGGCCTTCAAATCCCTTGAGCTGAGGTCTCGCGAGGCACTGCAGGAGCTCTATGAGAAGGGCTTAGCGTGCCGTTGGTGACTGATAATGATGGCCCCACCTAGCTACTCCCTCAGCTAGTCATGGTGCTCGAGGGTGTCGTCAATGGGATCGGTGCTATGGTGGAGGGGGAAGCCCGCACGCTCTCCTCATCAGCCCTGGCGCGCGTCTTCGTCCACCTTCATCTTCGCGACCCTGATGCTGACCACGGTGTCCTGCTCGAGCCTATGGATGAAGAGCGCTGCACAGCTGCTGCAGAAGCCGTGAAGGGCCAGGAGGAGGCCCTATTGAAGAAGTTCCTTGCTATCGATCCTGCACCTCTTGCTGAAGGTGCCGCCGATCCCGCAACCACGGGTGACGGCACGAGCGACGGCGACGCTGCCGACGGGGAGGCGCTCCCTGACTACAGCGCCCAAGGAAGAAGAGGAGGCTTGCTGGTGGACGATGGTGCTCCTTCCCATTTTTACTTTCCTGCAATATGCAACGTGCCTCGTGGAGGCATCAAAACTTCTGTTTCGTGTTTGAGGAACAATATGTTTTGTAATATTTTGTTAAGATTCTGCAATTTCCTTCCCGTTTTCTTGACATTCTACGTCGGCAGGGCCCGACCCGCGCATACCTCAGCCGCCGTTGGGCCGTCCAGATCACCAGGACGAGACCAATGGGTGAGGGGCTACGTGGACATCTAGGCTCCCGAGTCACGATGCTCAGCAGCCCCCCTTGACGCACAAACGGCCCGCGGGAAGGAGATGCAAAAGTAGGCCTTAGTGTTCTATGTCGGCAGGGCCCGACCCCGCGCGTACCTCAGCCGCCGTTGGGTCGTCCGGATCCCCAGGACGAGACTAAGGGGTGAGGGGCTACGTGGACAGTTAGGCTCCTAAGTTGCGATGCTCAGGAGTCCCCTTTGACGCTCAAACAGACCTCCATACCTGTCCTCACTGAGGTCCCGCTCAGGAGGGGCTCGCGACGACCAGGTCTGAGGGACCTGGCAGGGCGGCGTATGCTACCTATGACCTGAGCATAGCCCCTGTGCCCAACCCCCTCTAGCGACTCTCCCGAGGGGAAAGCATTGCGAAGAGGCTGGACACTGAGTCAAGTGGCTCCCTAAGGTTGATGCAGCCATAGGACCGCCCTCAATTGTTTATCACCAGCGCGGAGCATAGCGCTTCCGCACTTGCATGGGCATAGCCGCTCCTTGACCATGGTGACTGCCAGCATGGAGCATGGTGCTTCCACTAGTGCGTGGGTGAGGGCTCCCTCTTAGTGGAGCCCCCGGGGCGTGTACAGCTCTGCCCTGACATGTGGCTTGCATGGAAGAACTAGAAGAGGTATGTTTGGGCACTCGTGAGCTAGCGCGGGACTCACGAGGCCCTACCTCAAGGAGGGTTGCGCCTGAATTTGATTCTTGATAGCTGTGGTGATCCTGTGAGATGGTTAGGTGACCTGCGCCGAATAAATATCTTGAGGTGATCGCATGAGGAGGCCAGACACCAACGAGCCCAGGAGGTGACGTGAACGGGGCCGGCCCGCCAGACATAGCTCAGTCGTTGGGTTTATCGACGTTGTAGGGAGAGATGCGAGCACAAACTTCGTGGCCAGTCTTCTCATGCGAAAACCTGAAGAAAAACAACCGGCACTCAGCTCCCGTGGTGACGAGGCACCATGTCGCGCACCCTCGCTAATACGCCCGCGATTAGCTCATGCCAGGGCCAAGCACCAAGGACCATGGGAGTTGACATACACGGGAGCTCGGCCTATTGGATTTAGCAACACTGCAGGGACGAACCAGAGCACAGACGCCGTGTCAGTCCTTAATCATGAGGCCATCGCGAGTGGGTTTGCGAGGGCGTACGTTGTTCATGGCATCGAAGTGCCGGACTGGCGAGTGATAATCATAAGGTGACCCATGCAAGGAGGCAAGCTAGTTCACAATAGATGCAAGAATGATACATGCCATAGGGACGGACCCATGCAGCCTGGGGATGATGCAGCCCGAGGGGAGCCCCCAACAGATAAGCCTAAGATGCAAAAAGATACATGTTGTAGGGACAAGCCTGTGTGACCTGTGGATGATGCAGCCCGAGGGGCGCCCCTAGTTGAATAAACCAGAAAATGTCACCTAGCACCGTTGTTGAAGAGGTTTTGGAGCAGCTGAAGATGTGCGCTGAAGAAGTCGCTCCTCATGAGTCGTCCGGCGGCCGGTTCCCAGGGGACCCTGGAGGTTCCGGCTCCTCCTCCCCAGGACGGCCTGGCGAGCCACCAGGGTGCCCTGCATGAGCCAGTGGAACGCGACAACTATGTTCGGCAGATCGAAGGGCATGCGAACGTAGCTGTGTGGGGGACCCTCGCACCAACCAATGCTCGATCACCAGAAGCGCCCCTGAGATGCGTCCCTGTTGAGCCCTGGAACATTGACGCAGATGCGCAGCTCGTTGTCCCCACCAAGACAAGGAGCTGCGCCAGGTGGTGGCGGTGGTCGCCACGCATGGCTCTTGCCTCTTGAAGCTCCTTGGTTGTCTTGGTGATGAACTCCTGAGCACCAGGCAACTCGTGCCTTGTGCCCTGATGAGGGAAGCGTGTGTTGAAGCATTCCTCCATGTCGCGCCCGAGCGCCTCCCTCGTTACATTGGCTAAGTCAGAGGCCCTCCAGAAGAGAGCCCCTAAGCCCATCTTGAGGAGGGCGCCGGGCACGCCTTCCTATGCGAGGGAGGAAGGCGCCCCATCCATGGGCGCAGATCCTGAGGTGGTGCCGCTGTAGACTCGGCCCTCCTGAAGCCCTTAGTAGAGCAACTGCTTCTTCTTCTTGGGGACAGCCTCAGGAGGGTAGACGTTGCCTTCGTTATCTGGGTTTTCGGCCGTCGCAGCCTGGTAAGAAAGCTCGAGAGAGCACACCACGTCCTTTTCCTCGCAGATGACCGTGATGACGCCGCAGCTTCCTGGCATCTTGAGGACATTGTAGCCGTGGTGGGTCGCTGCCATAAACTTGGTCAGGGCTAGATACCCAAGGATGGCATTGTACGGCAGGCGGATGTGGGCGACATCGAAGTCGATGAGCTCGATGCGGTAGTTGTCGCGCTTGCCAGAGGTGACAGGGAGGCAGACCAGCCCTATCGGGGTGGTGGAGCCATCGGTCACTCATGAGAAGGGCTTGGTCGGTTGCAGCTGATCATACGACACTTGGAGGCAGTCGAACGTCTCGACAAAGAAAACATTGAGCCCTACGCCACCGTCGATGAGGGTTTTTGTGACAAGGATGTTGCTGATGATGGGTGAGCAGAGCATCGGGAGGGCGTCGGTAGTTGCCGCGCACTTGAGCTTGTCAGACGAGCTGAAGGTAATGGTGCACTTGGACCACCTGAGAGGGCGCGTGGCTTTGAGCCTGGGGAGAGTTGCGTTCACCTCACGCACGAATTGCTTGAAGATGCACTGGGAGGCTGGGGCCTGAGCGCCTCCCAAGATGCAGGTGATGCCGCGCGGCTCCTGGAAGCCCCCAGCCCCTCGTCCTGGTGATGGTCGTCGTTCCTCCTTGGCGGTGCTGGCAATGTAGGAAGGCCAGCCTTGCCTTGAGGTCGGTCCTCACGAGGCTGATCCCTCCAGGCGCCCTCACGAGGTTGGTCCTGCCAGCTGTCCTCGTGAGGACGATCGTGCCACTCCTGGCAGGGGCTGCAGTCATCCCAGCATCCTCCACTTCATCCTCCTCGGTCGTAGCCTCGGTCATTGCACTCAGGACATCGGCCGAAGGGCCCATCGCGGATGGCTCTGATCTCTTGACAGTCATTGGTGTTGTGGTTGTGCACTTTGTCGAAGGCGCAGAATGGGCGGTTGGCATTGGATGACTCGGGGTGGTCGTAGCTGTGCTTCATTTCTGGCTTCGCCACTAGCACGGCCGCTTGCTTGCGCTCCACGTCCTTGGTCTTGGCCTTCTTGTCTTTTGGGTCGGCGACTGGAAGCTCGAGCAGGGAGAGGCGCCCCTCCTTAGCTCTAGCGCACTTGGTCACCATGTTGAACATCTCCAGAGCCATGCACAGGTCCTTGTGGATGGCGAGCTCCTCCTTCATCTTGACATCACGGACGCCATCAGAGATGCTGAGATGATGGCCTCATCTGTCACCTTGGGGATCTTGAGGAAAAGACTGTTGAAACGCTGCATATACTTTTGCAGATTCTCTGCTGGCTACTGCTTCATGCGCTATATGTCACCAGCGATAGGCGGGCGGTCGCGAGTGCCATGGAAATCGCGAAGAAGCACTCGCGCATCTCTCCCGAGGAGGAGAACGATCCCGTGGGCAAGTTCTAGAGCCACGAGCGCGCACCATTTTTGAGGGCCTTGGGAAACCAGTTCGTCATGACTTTCTCATCACCGTTGGCCGCCTGGATGCTCAGCTCGTAGAGCTGCAAGAACTCAGCTGGATCGGGGGTGCCGTCGTAGCCTGGAGGCAGGTCAGCCTTGAACTTGCCGGGCCAGGCAACGCTGCAAAGCTCAGGTGTGAAGGCGCGCCAACCCTCTATGGTCACTGGAGCCCTCCATCGAGGTGGTGCCTCGTCTTGGTACCCACGCGCCGCCGCCAGGGGCGGCGCACGGTCTTGACATGGTGGTGCAGGGAGTGCAGGAGCGTTTTCTTGTGGCCGAGGGACCTCCTGGCAGCTTCCTTCTTCGTGTGCGGGCACACCGCGTGGTGGGTCGCACCGCGGGGCCACGCTTCTTGCGAGGGCGATGTCTTGAAGTGGAGGTGCACGAGGTGCTCCATGAGCCACATTGCCTGTAGTAGGAGGCGGACGAGGCAACAAGAGGGATGGTGCAGGAGAGCCCCCAGCGGCGGTGAAGAGCTCAGCAATGCGGTCTAGCCAGTCCCTGTAGAGGTCATCGACGGGACGGTAGCGCAGGATCTCGTGCGCCATGAGCAGCGCAGCGTGCGCATCCGCAGGCCCGCGGCAAGCATGGTATAGCGAACCGACCGGAGTCAGCGACGGGGTGGCGGTGCATCCGTCCCGCCGCATGGAGGGGCGCAGTGACGATGCCTGCTGCTCGTTTGCTGATGGGCCAGTGGCGGCGTTGGCAGCGGGTGATGGAGAGCAGGGAGGAGGTCCACCGACAGGCGCTCTCTGGGCGACGCGAGCGTTGAGAGAAGCCCGACTCTCAGCACAAGCTCGACGAGCGTTGGCCATGGGACTGGTGGAGCGGTGAAGCATGGATCGACGCATAAAAAGCCTTGGCACACCCGTACCTGGCGCGCCAAATGTCAGATTACAGGCTCCGGCAAACCCTTGTGAGGTTCAAACTCTGGGGTGCGTGTGAAGTACTCTCTCCCCCTAGCTCGCTTGCTCGACGATTCCATGGCCTAGCTCGACGAACCCAACGAACACGAGACACAGGAGTTTATACTGGTTCGGGCCACCGTGTGGTGTAATACCCTACTCCAATGTGGTGGTGGATTGCCTCGAGGGCTAAGGATGATCTAGTAGAGTGGATAAACAGCCTCAAAAGGAGAGGTGTTCTTGAGCTCGGTGAGCTGGTGCATGTGAGGATGGAACGGATCCAATCCAAGATCAGTCTCCCTCTCTCCTCTCCTCTTCTATGGTGGTGGCTAGGTCCTATTTATAGAGGCCTTGGTCCTCTTCCCAAATGTTAGGAGGGAAAGGATCCCACAACAGCCAAGTTCAAAGGGAGACAACTAGTACAAGCTATCCTGACAATAGGTGGTCTTCACCTGCCAAAGGCTCTGGTGGTGATGCTGATGTGGGCTCCGCGATGACCCCCGTCATGCCGTCCTGGGGGTCTTGGTCTTGTTGCACCAATATGGAAACATTTCCTGATGCCTCGGGGCCCCGTGCTTGCTGCCTTAGCACCAAAGAGGAAACTGGTACACTGCGCCCGCTGGCGCTCGCCTAGCCTTGGTCGTCATGGCTCATGTCACGTGAACCTCGCCCGGTGCCCCTTGCATAGATATCTCCGCTCCTCAGGAGCCAGCCTAGAGAGGCTGCCCCTAGGGAGGTCTTGGTGTCGTCCGCCTCGTGAGGCTTGGCCCCTCGCGAGGGTCTTGAGTTGTTGTTGTTGAAGATGGGCCATACCAGGCTGTTGGTGGAACCACGCTCTGGGCCGCAGGCAGGCAAGTCTGGGCACCCACGGTGCCAGAACGCCGACACCATGGTTATGAACAAAGTTCAAGGAGCTCCCCCACTTCAAGAGTGCTTGTCTTTCTTACTTTTACTTTTCTTTTTGAAAAAAGTTTTAGGTTCCCCACTTCATTTTTTTGTTTTTAAATTTTATAAAAGCACACAAAATAAATAAATGACCCTCTAAACCTTCTGGGTTGTCTCTCTGGTTGCGCTTTCTTTAAATCCATTTAGCTAGGCATATAGTGCTCAAGTAATGGATCCACCCGGATCCCAAGGTATTTCAAAGCTAGTTTTAATTAACAATGATTTGTGATTTAGTAGTGAGCACAAACTAACATATATCAAGTAACGACAAAGTCTAACTCTCTTCCTATGCATCGTTATGTCATAAAAGAACAATTCATGCACATCAAGTAAAGGCCAATGCATAATATAAATAGTTTCTTGCAATTTTGTCGTATTGGAAACATAGAGAGACAGAGATGTAGTTCCTCTCTCATAATAATTGCAAGTTGGAGGAGCAAGCACATGCATATTATATTCATCAAAATCATCTTGTGTAAGAGTAAACCGCAACCCATCAATATAATCCTTAATAAGTGCAAACTTCTCCGATATAGTGTAGTTGGGACAATTCAAAAAGATAATAGGACTATCATGTGTGGGTGCAACAACAACAATTTCATTCTTAACATAAGGAACTATAGCAAGTTCATCTCCATAAGCACAATTCATATTGGCATCATGGCCAAAAGCATAGAAGCATCAATTTCATCAAAAAGGGATATTTCAAACGAATTCAAGGGACCATAGCAATCATCATAGCATTCATCCTTCGCTAGGCACGACGGGAAATTGAATAATGCATGGGTTGAAGAGTTACTCTCGTTAGAAGGTGGGCATGGGTGATCAATCCACTCCTCCTTCCTTTGTTCTTCGCTCTCCTCCTCATCTTCTTCATCTAATGAGCTCATAGTGTCAAGAATTTCTTCTTCCACAGATTCATGCAAAATATTGATCTCTTCTTGGATAGCGAAGACTTTCTCAATAAACTTATTAATATTGGCATTATATTCAGAATTCTCATAGCAATATTTAAGTATAGCAAAATTTTCAGGTATGTAAACAGCATCATCATAATTTTTTCACATTTCAAACAAAGATTCAATTTCATAAGAACACTTAAAAGCAAAAAATTCTTCTATTTGTTCCACATCATAGTAATCATATATACCATTAGCATAAGAAGCCAAGGTTTGATTATCATTAAATTTACATGAAAAGGGAAGGTGTGGAGCCTTAATCCTAGAGCAACAAGTGTAATCATATCTCAAGCACAAATTCTGAGCCCATGCACATCACCTCACCGGGTCCTCAGTGCCTTAATCTTCTTGCGGAAAGATCACATGCAGGACATCAAGCGCGGCTATGTCCCATGTTTTCTTTCTTCGGCTAACTCGTAGGAGCCTCCAGAGCTGGGACCATGAGCGACCCTACCAGCACCTCAGCCAACACCTCGAGTTCTGACACCTCCAAGGCACCCTCTCGAGGCCAACCACTCTTTTTTCATGCAAATAACTTGCACGTTAAAATGGGGCCTGGAGCACTGACGGTGTCCTGGACTAGGAGGTACTCACCACGTCATCTCCCGACCAACTGGATCGGGCCGAGGACCCCCATGGCGGTTCACTCATGGGCCACTTCGGGTAGCCCATGCCTCACACGAGGAAGATTGCACAAGACTTGATGATCAAGACAAGGACTCCTCTCCACCAACGTATTCGACTAGGACTCTTGTTATCCTAGGCCTCCGGTACATTATATAAGCCGAGGCCAGGCTAGTCGCTAGATTATTATGATATTATTCATCATACCCTCAGGTTTTAGACCACAACATATGATCTCGAGGTAGATCAACTATGTACTTGATACTCCATCAATATAAACAAGAGCAGGACATAGGGTTTTACCTCCATCAAGAGGGCTCGAACCTAGGTAAAACATCGTCTCCTTCATTCCTGTTACCATTGATCCGAGAATCCATAGCTCGAGACCCCCTACCCCTAGATCTACCAGTTTTGACACCGACAATGGTGCTTTCACTGAGAGTTTCGCTGTGAGATCGACAAAGGATCAATGGCTCGCCTGCAGATCAACTGCGACGTCGGTGTCTTCGTCGCCGGCTCGACTGGTCACCTTGGCTTGACCAAGGACTGTGCCCCGCCTCCAATCATCATGTTTGGACGATGGCCTTCATCAAACATCAACTCCAACCTCTATCATGATCATCGAGGAATCATCCTTGGAGCTCGGGGGTTCAATGTCAACATTGCCCTTGGGCGACCGTGCTGTTCTTTCGGACAGCAAACTTGTATCCGCTGCCACCACCTCCTCGAGCATTGCTTTGACAATTCCTTTAGTGGAATTGTGCGGAATTGAGTCTACAACAACCTTGTAAATTTTCGTCGCCTTTCGATGGAGCAATCTCCGCCGATCTCCGATATACTGGAGCCCTATCGAGTCTGGATGGGAATCAGGACGAGTTTAGGGCATGGTGTCCAGATCCCAGCTCGGAGTTTATTCGGAAGATCCAACCATTCATATGCTGCAGAATTTCCATATCTACCACCTCTCAAACTTTTGGCTTGATCCGACTGTTCAAACTCCGGGAACATTCCGATTAGTGTATCACTTTTCAGATCTGTTTTCTGCACGAATACGAATCCGACCTGAGATCATCTCTCTTCATGAACGACATATTGGAAAACCTTTTTGGAACAATCTATTTCTAGGGTATTGCATTTTGTTTTCGAACACATACTCATGAATTTTTCTCCTTTTCGGAGGTAATCTTCACCGTCATGCTAGTGTCAAACAAGTCCGGCAATATTGCTTCACGGTTGCCGACCTGCACTAGACACATCGTCGCTTTGTTGATCCGAGCTCAACTTCTTCGGATCATCATCTCGGCGAGCCGAATAAAGAGTTCGAAATCGCAAAGGATAAATCATTACCAATATCGCCACCCTATGGATCACACGTAGCAGGCACACCGGCATCGCTGCATGGTCACTTCGTCAAGCCGGCATTGACCGCGTCACAAGTTATGACCTGCATCAACATGGCCACACTGTTGCTTCTTCAAGCCAATGTCCATCACGCCGAACTGCTTCAATACCTCAGCTGACACGACAGCTGCAACATCTCCTTACCGACCCGCTCCGTCACCTCGGCTGGACCGGGGGTTTCACCATATCTTCATCAAACCTACTCCGGTGACTTTGGCGTCACCAGCCGACCTGCTTCGACTCATCGGCTGACATAGAGGCTTCGACACCTCGGCTGGATCGGGGACTTTGCTATTTGTTCATCAACATACTCCGGTGACTCCGGTGTCACCAGTAGATTAGCTTCGTCGTGTTAGCTGGACCGGGGGCTTTGCCTCGGCGAGCCAACCTTTGCTAGTGTCGCCATGCCATCGCTTTATTGCCCATCAGGCAATGGGTGTGTGGATCGAGTGCCAATTTTGGTAGTCACCTTTCTTCGGGTTGCTACAACAAATAAACCAGGTGCTAGTAATCCTAGTAATTTTTGCTTGTTTGGGTTTATTTTTCTCGAGGAATTATTACTCTGGTTTGTTCCATCATCTGTACACAAGTCTATCAAATGGTAGCCGCATTAACGACGGTCGAGTGGTGGTTCGGCTTTGCCACGCCTTTACCGCATCACGCCGACGCCCTGCATCAATATTGACTTCGGCGCCAGGCCACATATCTTTAAATAAATTATTTTATGTAAATTAATTACATGAGGATTTTTATATATCTATATTATTATTGTTGGACTACACTATTTTACATGTGTAGGTAATCGACTTTGACTGCGTCACGCGGTCACTTCGGCAAGCCGACGTCATCATCCCAATCGGCCTAAATCGGCTCGCTTGATGTTGCTGGTCGAATTGCCATACTGACATGTTCGGTTGCCTTGGGACATCGGCATCACTGAGGGAGCTCTACCTCATCAAGTGTTGGCACACAGGCCATATTTCTTTTATTACTCACTTTGCATAAATTATTAATCATCAATCCTTTTTTTAAATAAATTACTATTACTATTATCTCTGGCTTGCACTATCTTCTGTGCATAGGTAAATGATCTGGATTGGGCAGCGCTGTCACCTCGGCATATTAACACACCGCGTCACCTCGGCTGGACCGGGGGCTTCGTCATCACTTCATTAACCCACGGCGGGTACTTCGGCGTCACACTGCCGGCCTGCATCGGCCGTGCTATGTCACCACTTCGGAGCGTCGAGCTCTTTGATCTGCCATCTCAGGACCGGCTTGGGGACTGGGAGCTCATCCCATCATAAGCTTGGACCGCGTCATCAATACCGAGCAGATTAACCAGCTAAGTCGCTTTCAGGCTCAAAAACATTTAGTTTTCAATTTTGTTCAGTTCGACCAAGCATTATACTTTTATGGCAAAAAGTTGTTTGTGAAAAACCTCCTTGTCAAAACTTTGTTTGTGACACACAAATTCAAATACCCCATTTACTTGGGGGCAGCCTTTCCTCTTGCATATGATTATATTTGTATGGCTTCGTTCCTTGTTCGTGTATTACGCCACAATATGCACCATGTTGACTTAAGTGCTTCGCAAGCTGGGTTGCCTTGCTCCTGTGTTTACCCCTACATTCCCGATTGTTCGGCTAGGGAGTAAAGGGAGCACCTCTACGATTGTCACGATCGGGTCATCCGAGCTCGGACCTCAGACTGGGTGAAGCTGAAAGCTAGCGCTCTTATTGTTTTCAATCATGGTCGGCACACAACGGAACTCATGAGTACAAAAATCTATTGCACAAGTCTCATAGTAACAATGAGCAACCGAAGAAAGGTGTCAATGGGGGTACTATTTTCTTCGAAGATGCTTCTTACACTTCGTCGGTAATATAGCATAAGTTCCCATAGCGTGCTTTTTCTGTTACAACATTATGGCCTGATTGCCTGGTTATCGGAAGCACCGTCCATATTCTCGACAGGTGGAGTACATAACACTTTTCGACCCTTGACTAAAGAGGGAGAAGCCGACGGTTAGTTAAGAAGCGTTTAAAAGTTCAGGTGAACACAGATATGATATAAGTACTTCGGTACATACAATCATTATACATAAAATTCTTTTACCCAAGTTTACTGGGGGCTCTTACATTTATATGATCCATTTTACAGTAAATGTGTTTTCTTCCTAGTCATTGCAAAATATTTTTCTATCACTCATTTTTCGACGCGAGTGTGTGGTCAATAGCCGGATAGCCTATTTTCTCTCTAGTGACCGCTCGAGTTTTGTTCACTAAACTGGTCTAACGAGCAGTACTCCACCTTCGGGATAGGAGGTTGCAGCCGTAGGCTGCCCCCTTGAAGTCTTGAGATCGGATGTGTCATATTAATGCACGACAGAAGCACAAAAGTAATACCACTTTTTGGATTGGCACCAAATGACTTGATTTAGTTCGGGCGTAAAGTTTTTACTGAAGTTTTTGGTTTTTCAAGCCTATGGCACTTTTAAACTATTTGTTTGTTTCTAGCATAAGTCTCGTAGTGCAGCACTGGACACCTTTAGAGATTCGGCACAAAAATTCTCGGATATTGCTATATATGCATCGGTTTTGAATTGTGGCTTTGGTCAATAATTGGGTTGCCCTGCTCCTATGCTTGCCTCCTACGTTCCGCTTTGTTCCGCTAGGTGTGCAATGGGAGAACCACTACGATTGTGCTTCCAGCTCAAACTGTTAAGCACCTCAGTGGAGAAAGCCAAAAACTGACTGTCACAATGGGCGTAAATTGGTCAGCGATCTGATGATGGTATCAAACAATAGATCGATACTGATTACCCCATGTTAAATGATGGGCCTTTCATAACATTGGCCGAAGTGATTATGGCTAGACTTTGGTCGATGTCGAACACTAACCGGGGGCTCGTAGCTAGCTTCCCCAGTTCAAAGCTCCTATGACTAAGTGAAAGTTATAAAGCCTGCATATCTGATTGGCTCGTTTCTACTAACACAACCGCCTTCGGGCACCAAGACGTCGGCTAAGGGTTGTCTTGTTATTGCGGAAATACCCTGCATAGCATCTACAAGGGGGTGGAAGCCGACGTTGGGCCACTTTCAAGTGATAAACGGTTGCAACGGAGTCAAAATAAATATATCATCTGCGTTCGTATTTTATATACGAGGGCTATCTTCCGTAATCATCGTTATAAAGCCATAAATATGCATCAATTTGCTTTAGATTTTGGCCAAGCTGGGTTGCGTGGCTCCTGTGCTTACCCCTACGTTCCCGATTGCACCTCTGTGATTGTTACTACCGGGTCATCCGAGTTAGTACCTCATACTCGATAAGCCGAAAGGTAGCGATCTTAAAGGATATAATTGGTTGGCAATGATGGAAGTGAAAATTTTGGTTCATTAATACCATATAGTTCAGGAACTTTCCCTGAACTAAATCCTCAATATTTTCCTCCCACATTGATTGGAGGTGAGGTTTCATGATCATGATCAGCATGACAACCCAAAGAAACAAACCGATAGCGGGATTATTTTCTTTGGAAGATGTTTCATATCTCTCTGCGTACCTTTGTTTATAAAACCGTATGGCAGGATTGCCTTGTTTTCCATAAATCTTTGCCCTTATAACGGTTTTATAAAGTAGGACAAACACTCCCCGGCTTCTGGCCGAGGAGGTTGAAGCCGATGGCCGGTCAACAAAGTTTTGTACAAAGCAGATCCGAGCATTAATGATGTAAAGTACATGGATACGTAGAATCATTACACATAATTTGTGATTTTACTCTAGATATCGATCCTTAATTCGGCCACACGAGCCTGCATTAAGGCTCGGGGGCTACTGGGCTTCGGTCTTATCATTCACTAACATTAAAAGGGGGTGTATCGATCCCCTAATCTGGTGTTGCCACCCGACCAGTGTCTCGGGGGCTACTGCATTTCCTATTCAATGCGGAAAATTCAAAGTGCTCAGTGTTCGGCTGGACCGAACTATGGGCAAACGTGTCTTCGGACAACAATAAGTACCATCTGGGACTTATCCGACATCAAGCTAATATATTACGACGACTTCTCAAAACCCTCTCTCAAGGGCCCGTCCGCCGATCACTATTACCTCTAATATATTACACTGTGTTTCTATTCCTATGTATGCTACTGAGCTAGGAGTTGATCCTCAGGCCGATTTCATGACCTGAGTCTCAAAAGCCACTAGGATCAACGGTTTCATATTTTCCTTCTGGTACATCTCGGATTTTAGGCCGATAGACACCTTGAGGGCTACTGGCCATACATCTCTCAGCAAATAAATTTATACGCATGGGAAATAAAATCCGCAAACAATCAGCCCATGACCGAGGCGTTGAGCCACCTCGGAAGCAGTTCGACATATAGCTCGGATGCAAGTGGCTGGCACCTTAGAGGGCATTTACGGCATTAAGCTCGGCTAAAACTTTTTCAAGACCAAGGTAATCTATGACACCTCGGATACAGTCCAGCGTTCGAGCTCGGATACATTCCGGCATTGAAGCTCGGAGGCGGTCTAGCGTTGGTGCTCGGCTGCAAAAGATACCTCGAATGCAGTCCGGTGTTGGAGCTTGGACGCGAGAGGACACCGTCGCACGGGAAACACTTCAAACCCGAGGTGGGTGTAAAAATAACAAGGCATTGATAACGACCACTAACTTAAAGGGGCTCCTCAGGATACCCGACGTGTAAACTCTTCGGATTTACTTGGGCGATCCTCAAAATTGAAGATAAGATGATTTGTTGAACCAATTTTCAAGACCGACAACCGAAGATGAAGAACAGTTTGGCAGAATCAAGGACCGTGCCCAACTTGAAGACCGGACCAGGGGGCTACTGACGGTGTCCTGGACTAGGGGGTACTCACTACGTCGTCTCCCCGACCAGCTGGATCGGGCCGAGGACCCCCATGGCAGTTCACTCATGGGCCACTTCGGGCAGCCCATGCCGCACATGAGGAAGATTCCACAAGACTTCATGATCAAGACAAGGACTCCTCTCCACCAACGTATTCGACTAGGATTCTTGTTATCCTAGGCCTCCAGTACATTATATAAGCCGAGGCCAGGCTAGTCGCTAGATTATTATGACATTATTCATCATACCCTCAGGTTTTAGACCACAACATATGATCTCGAGGTAGATCAACTCTGTACTTGATACTCCATCAATAAAACAAGAGCAGGACGTGGGGTTTTACCTCCATCAAGATGGCCCGAACCTGGGTAAAACATCGTATCCTTCATTCCTGTTACCATTGATCCGAGAATCCATAGCTCGGGACCCCCTACCCCGAGATCTGTCAGTTTTGACACCGACAAGAACCGCGGCTCAGTGGCTCCTACTAGCTCTCGAGTCCTCACCCCTGTCCTTGACCACAACATCACGACCAGGCATACCAGTGGCGGCTGAGCCTCGCTCGAGGGCCGGGACCTGAGGACGTGGAGCATCCAGATGAGTGGGAAAGAGGGGATCGGTGCAAGTCCTGCCCGGGAGCGCCACCATGAGAAGGACATAGGCTGACGTCGTGCAAGAATCTGTCCTCACAGCGAAAGAATCACCGCTGGCTCGCCAAGATAAGTCACCCCACACATGCATGCATGAACCTTATGATCAGTATTCTTCCTCTTCCGATCTCGCTCGGACAAGGATGTTTCCCGTTCAGTCTCTCAGAAGCCGCTTGCGTGCCAAAGGGGACCGACTAAGCATCGTGCCTCAGGGGCTCTTACTGGAGCTTGGGCCGCTCACCTCCTGGACTTGACCACGGCATCGCGGCCTGGCATACCAGCGACGGACGAAGCTTACCTGGGGACTGGGTCTTGTTGGCGTAGAGCACTAAGCTACCGTGAGAATGAAAAGGGGGGCCGTGCCACAACAAGAAGCATAAATGCAACATTGCTTGGAAATAATAGCATTAAGGCAAAAGCATCACATTTTTTAGATACCCCTGGCGGGGCCTACAGGACAAAATGAAAAGGATTTCCCGAGGACCACGGCCTAAACAACGTCGCCCATGGCATCAGACTGGCACTTGCGTCCACTAGGCTTGGCTGCGGCGGCTCGTAGCTATCGTGTCGCTCGAGCCTTACCCGGAGGAGGCGCTGGTGCTGTTGGAAGAATCACGGACAAGGCCAAGGGCAAGTTTGCTGCTGGCGGCCTTGCCGCCACGACCGCCTCCCCTAGAGCAGCATTCCAGGCATTGGCCATCCTTCTCAAAGTCCTTGAAGAAGAGCGCCGACGCCCCATCGCACTTGAAAAGGATGGCATGAACCCCCTCTGGGCGGTAGGCGCAGGCGATCGCGCCCCACCCTCGAGTCATGAAGACACCGCCGGAGTCGATGACCTTGACTTCTGCTTCTGAAGCCTGGCCGCAGCATCTGTCGGGCTGCACGATCTCCCTCACGAGGGACCGCGGGTGCCAGATCCACATGCGCTGCGGCATTGCTGCCCACACCACAAACTCACGGGGCCGTGACTTCGGTGTGGGTCCGCGAGTGGGGTGGCCATGCGGCCACCGCTGGTTCTCCTCCGCGATCCCGCTCCTCGCAGTGTGATAGGTCTCCAACGTATCTATAATTTTTGATTGCTCCATGCTATATTATCTATTGTTTTGGACATTATTGGGCTTTATTATCCACTTTTATATTATTTTTGGGACTAACTTATTAACCGGAGGCCCAGCCCAGAATTGCTATTTTTTTCCTGTTTCAGGGTTTCGAAGAAAAGGAATATCAAACAGAGTCCAAACGAAATGAAACCTTCGGGAACATGATTTTCTCATCGAATACAAGTCAGGAGACTTGGACCCTACGTCAAGACACGTAACAGGAGGCCAGGAGGTAGGGGGCGCGCCTACCCCCCCCCCCCCCAGGTGCGCCCTCCACCCTCGTGGGCCCCCTGTTGCTCCACCGACGTACTTCTTCCTCCTATATATACCCACGTACCCCCAAATGATGAGATACGGAGCCAAAACCCTAATTCCACTGCCGTAACTATCTGTATCCATGAGATCCCATCTTCGGGCCTGTTCTGGAGCTACGCCAGAGGGGGCATCGATCACGGAGGGCTTCTTCATCAACACCATAGCCCCTCCGATGGAGTGTGAGTAGTTTACCTTAGATCTACGGGTCCATAGTTAGTAGCTAGATGGCTTCTTCTCTCTTTTTGGATCTCAATACAATGTTCTCCCCCTCTCTTGTGGAGATCTATTCGATGTAATCTTCTTTCTGCGGTGTGTTTGTTGAGACTGATGAATTGTGGTTTTATGATCAAGTCTATCTATGAATAATATTTGAATCTTCTCTGAATTCTTTTATGTATGATTGGTTATCTTTGCAAGTCTCTTCGAATTATTAGTTTGGTTTGCCCTACTAGATTGATCTTTCTTGCAATGGGAGAAGTGCTTAGCATTGGGTTCAATCTTGCGGTGTCCTTTCCCGGTGATAGAAAGGGCATCAAGGCACGTATTGTATTGTTGCCATCGAGGATAACAAGATGGGGTTTTCTTCATATTGCAAGAGTCTATCCCTCTACATCATGTCATCTTGCTTAAGGCGTTACTCTGTTTTTAACTTAATACTCTAGATGCATGTTCGATAGCGGTCGATGAGTGGAGTAATAGTAGTAGATGCAGGCAGGAGTCGGTCTACTTGTCTCGGAGGTGATGCCTATATACAAGATCATACCTAGATATTCTCATAAATATGCTCAATTTTGTCAATTTCTCAACAGTAATTTGTTCACCCACCGTATAATACTTATGCTCTCGAGAGAAGCCACTAGTGAAACTTATGGCCCCCGGGTCTATCTTTATCATATCAATCTCCTACTACTTAGTTATTTACTTTGCTATTTACTTTGCCTTTATTTTACTTTGCATCTTTATCATAAAAATACCAAAAATATTATCTTATCATATCTATCAGATCTCACTCTTGTAAGTGGCCCTGTAGGGATTGACAACCCCTATTTGCGTTGGTTTCGAGGATTTATTTGTTTTGTGCAGGTGCGAGGGACTCGCGCGTAGCCTCCTACTGGATTGATACCTTGGTTCTCAAAAACTGAGGGAAATACTTACGCTACTTTGCTGCATCATCCCTTCCTCTTCGGGGAAAACCAACGCAGTGCTAAAAGAGGTAGCAAGATGGATTTCTGGCGCCATTGCCGGGGAGGTCTACGCAAAAGTAAATATACCAAGTACCCATGACATACCCTTATCTCCCGCATTACATTATTTGCCATTTGCCTCTTGTTTTCCTCTCCCCCCCACTTCACCCTTGCCGTTTTATTTGCCCCCTCTCTCTCTATCCTCCCTCTCTTTCTCTATTTGCCTCTTTTTGTCCGCTTGCTTTTTGTTTGCTTGTGTGTTAGTTTGCTTGCTTGTCGCGATGGCTCAAGATAATACTAAATTGTGTGACTTCACCAATACCAACAACAATGATTTTATTAGCACTCCGATTGCTCCTCTTACCGATGTTGAATCTTGTGAAATTAATGCTGCTTTGCTGAATCTTGTTATGAAAGATCCGTTCTCCGGTCTTCCTAGTGAAGATGCCGCTACCCATCTTAATAGCTTCGTTGATTTGTGTGACATGCAAAAGAAGAAAGATGTGAATAATGATATTATTAAATTGAAGCTATTTCCTTTTTCGCTTAGAGATCATGCTAAAGCTTGGTTTTCGTCTTTGCCTAAAAATAGTATTGATTCATGGAATAAGTGCAAAGATGCTTTTATCTTTAAGTATTTTCCCCCCGCTAAGATCATCTCTCTTAGAAACGATATTATGAATTTTAAGCAACTTGATCATGAACATGTTGCACAAGCTTGGGAGAGAATGAAATTAATGATACGTAATTGCCCTACTCATGGTTTAAATATGTGGATGCTTATACAAATTTTTTATGCCGGATTGAATTTTGCTTCTAGAAATCTTTTAGATTCGGCCACGGGAGGCACTTTTATGGAAATCACTTTAGGAGAAGCTACTAAACTCCTAGATAATATTATGGTTCATTATTCTCAATGGCACACTGAAAGATCTACTAATAAAAAGGTGCATGCGATAGAAGAAATTAATGTTTTGAGTGGAAAGATGGATGAACTTATGAGATTATTTGCTAATAAGAGTGTTTCTTCTTATCCTAATGATATGCCCTTGTCTACTTTGATTGAGAATAATAATGAATCTATGGATGTGAATTTTGTTGGTAGGAACAATTTTGGTAATAACGCGTATAGAGGAAATTTCAATCCTAGGCCTTATCCTAGTAATCCCTCTAATAATTATGGTAATTCCTACAACAATTCTTATGGAAATTATAATAAGATGCCCTCTGATTGAAGAAAAATTACTTAAGATTGATGATTTGGCTAGGAACGTTGATAGAATTGCTCTTGATGTTGATTCTTTGAAACTTAGATCTATTCCACCTAAGCATGATATCAATGAGTCTCTCAAAGCCATGAGAATTTCCATTGATGAGTGCAAAGAAAGAACCACTAGGATGCGTGCTAAGAAAGATGCCTTTATAAAAGCTTGTTCTTCTAGTTCCTATGAAAATAATGATGAAGATCTAAAAGTTATTAATGTGTCCCCTATTAAATATTGTTTTGCAATATGAATCTTGATAATGACGGGACTGAATATGATCCACCTTTACCTAGAAGGCGTTCCAAGAATTCTGAATCTTTTGATCTTGATGCTAAATTTGATAAAAGTGGGATTGAAGAAATTAAAACCCTAGATGTTGCAAAACCCACTTATGGATTTCAAGGAATTTAACTATGAAAATTGCTCTTTGATTGATTGTATTTCCTTGTTGCAATTCGTGCTAAATTCTCCTCACGCTTATAGTCAAAATAAAGCGTTTACTAAACATATCATTGATGCCTTGATGCAATCTTATGAAGAAAAACTTGAATTGGAAGTTTCTATCCCTAGAAAACTTTATGATGAGTGGGAACCTACTATTAAAATTAAAATTAAAGATCATGAATGCTATTCTTTATGTGATTTGGGTGCTAGTGTTTCCACGATTCCAAAGACTTTGTGTGATTTGTTAGGTTTCCGTGATTTTGATGATTGCTCTCTAAACTTGCACCTTGCAGATTCCACTATTAAGAAACCTATGGGAAGAATTAATGATGTTCTTATTGTTGCAAATAGGAATTATGTGCCCATAAATTTTATTGTTCTTGACATAGATTGCAATCCTTTATGTTCTATTATTCTTGGTAGACCTTTCCTTAGAACGATTGGTGCAATTATTGATATGTAGGAAGGAAATATTAGATTCCAATTTCCACTAAGGAAAGGAATGGAACACTTTCCTAGAAATAAAATTAAATTACATTATGAATCTATTATGAGAACCACTTACGGATTGCCTACCAAAGATGGCAATACCTAGATCTATTTTTGCTTGTTATGCCTAGCTAGGGGCGTTAAACGATAGTGCTTGTAGGGATGCAACCCAATTATTTTTTATTCCTTGATTTTTGCTCCTGTTTAGTAATAAATAAATTATCTAGCCTATTTTTTGTTTGTTTTTTTTGTGTTTAATTAGTGTTTGTGCCAAGTAGAACCGTTGGGAAGACTTCGGGAAAGTCTTGTTGAACTTGCTGTAAAAAACAGAAACTTTAGCGCTCACGATAACTGCTTTCATTTTTATTTGGAAAGTGATATTTAGTTAATTATTTTTGCAGATGATTAATAGATAAATTCCTCAGTTCCATCAATTTATTTTAGAATTTTTCGGGTTCCAGATCTTGCGCTAGCTACAGATTACTACAGATTGTTCTGTTTTTGACAGATTCTGTTTTTTGTGTGTTGTTTGCTTTTTTTGATGAATCTATGGCGAGTAAAATAGTTTATAAACTGTAGATAATTTGGAATACAGTAGGTATAACACCAATATAAATAAATAATGAGTTCATTACAGTACCTTGAAGTGGTCTTTTGTTTTCTTTCGCTAACGGAGGTCACGAGATTTTCTACTTTAAGTTTTGTGTTGTGAAGTTTTCAAGTTTTGGGTAAAGATTTGATGGATTATGGAACAAGGAGTGGCCAGAGCCTAAGCTTGGTCATGCCCATGGCACCCCCAAGATAATCTAAGGACACCTAAAAGCCAAAGCTTGGGGATGCCCTGGAAGGCATCCCCTCTTTCGTCTACTTCTATCGGTAACTTTAATTGGAGCTATATTTTTATTTACCACATGATATGTGTTTTGCTTGGAGCGTCTTGTATGATTTGAGTCTTTGCTTGTTAGTTTACCACAATCATCCTTTCTGTACACACCTTTTGAGAGATCCATACTTGATTTGGAATTTGTTAGAATACTCTATGTGCTTCGCTTATATCTTTTGAGTTATATAGTTTTGCTCTAGTGCTTCACTTATATCTTTTAGAGCACGGTGGTGGATTTGTTTTCTAGAAAGTATTGATCTCTCATGCTTCACTTAGATTATTTTGATAGTCTTAATAGCATGGTAATTTTCTTAAAATCCAAATATGCTTGGTATGCAAGATTAATAATAAAACTCTCTTATGACTGTGTTTAATACTATGAGAAGTTTGATACTTGATAATTGTTTTGAGATATGAAGATGGTGATATTAAAGTCATGCTAGTTGAGTAGTTGTGAATTTGAGAAATACTTGTGTTGAAGCTTGTAATTCCCGTAGCATGCACGTATGGTGAACCGTTATGTGATGAAGTCAGAGCATGATTTATTTATTGATTGTCTTCCTTATGAGTGGCGGTCGGGGATGAGCGATGGTCTTTTCCTACCAATCTATCCCCCTAGGAGCATGCACGTAATACTTTGCTTTGATAACTTGTAGATTTTTGCAATAAGTATATGAGTTCTTTATGACTAATGTTGTGTCCATGGATTATACGCACTCTCACCCTTCCACCTTTGCTAGCCTCTCTAATACCGCGCACCTTTCGCCGGTATCATACACCCACCATATACCTTCCTCAAAACAGCCACCATACCTACCTATTATGGCATTTCCATAGCCATTCCGAGATATACGCCATGCAACTTTCCACCGTTTCGTTTATGATGCACTCCATCATTGTCATATTGCTTAGCATGATCATGTAGTTGACATAGTATTTGTGGCAAAGCCACCATTCATAATTCTTTCATACTTGTCACTCATGCATCATTGCATATCCCAGTACACCGCCGGAGGCATTCATATAGAGTCATATTTTGTTCTAAGTATCGAGTTGTAATTGTTGATTTGTAAGAAAAATAAAAGTGTGATGATCATCATTATTAGAGCATTGTCCTAGTGAGGAAATGATGATGGAGACTATGATTCCCCCACAAGTCGGGATGAGACTCCAGACGAAAAATAAATAAAAGAGGCCATAGAAGCCCAAATAAAAAAAAGAAAAGAGGCCATAAAAAAAGAGAAAAGGCCCAAATAAAAAAATAAAAAATGAGAGAAAAAGAGAGAAGGGACAATGTTACTATCCTTTTACCACACTTGTGCTTCAAAGTAGCACCATGATCTTCATAGTAAAGAGTCTCTCATGTTATCACTTTCATATACTAGTGGGAATCTTTAATTATAGAACTTGGCTTGTATATTCCAATGATGGGCTTCCTCAAATTGCCCTAGGTCTTCATGATCAAGCAAGTTGGATGCACACCCACTTAGTTTTTTTTGAGCTTTCATATACTTATAGCTCTAGTGCATCCGTTGCATGGCAATCCCTACTCACTCACATTGATATCTATTGATGGGCATCTCCATAGCCCGTTGATACGCCTAGTTGATGTGAGACTATCTTCTCCTTTTTGTCTTCTCCACAACCACCACTCTATTCCATCTACAGTACTATATCCATGGCTCACGCTCATGTATTGCGTGAAAATTGAAAAATTTTTGAGAATGTCAAAAGTATGAAACAATTGCTTGGCTTGTCATCGGGGTTGTGCATGATTTAAATATTTTGTGCGGTGAAGGTAGAGCATAGCCAGACTATATGATTTTCTAGGGATAACTTTCTTTAGCCATGTTATTTTGAGAAGACATAATTGCTTTGTTAGTATGCTTGAAATATTATCATTTTTATGTCAACATGAACTTTTGTATTGAATCTTTAGGATCTAAATATTCATACCACAATTAAGAAGAATTACATTAAAATTATCCCAAGTAGCACTCCGCATCAAAAATTCTGTTTTTATCATTTACCTACTCGAGGACGAGCAGGAATTAAGCTTGGGGATGCTTGATATGTCTCCAACGTTTCTATAATTTTTGATTGCTCCATGCTATATTATCTACTGTTTTGGACATTATTGGGCTTTATTATCCACTTTTATATTATTTTTTGGACTAACCTATTAACTGGAGGCCCAGCCCAGAATTGTTGTTTTTTGCCTGTTTTAGGGTTTCGAAGGAATATCAAACGGAAACGGAATGAGACCTTCGGGAACGCGATTTTCTCATCGAATACAACTCAGGAGACTTGGACCCTACGTCAAGACACATAACAGGAGGCCAAGAGGTAGGGGGCGCACCTACCCCCCCCCCCCCAGGCACGCCCTCCACCCTCGTGGGCCCCCTGTTGCTCCATGGACGTACTTCTTCCTCCTATATATACCCACATACCCCCAAATGATCAGATATGGAGCCAAAACCCTAATTTCACCGCCGTAACTTTCTGTATCCACGAGATCCCATCTTAGGGCCTGTTCCGGAGCTCCACCGGAGGGGGCATTATCGGTGTCAAAACCGGCGGATCTCGGGTAGGGGATCCCGAACTGTGCGTCTAGGCCGGATGGTAATAGGAGGCAAGAGACACGAAGTTTTACCCAGGTTCTGGCCCTCTTGATGGAGGTAAAACCCTACGTCCTGCTTGATTAATATTGATGATATGGGTAGTACAAGAGTAGATCTACCGCGAGATCAGAGAGGCTAAACCCCGGAAGCTAGCCTATGGTATGATTGTTGATGTGTATGTTGTCCTACGGACTAAATCCCCCCGGTTTATATAGACACCGGAGAGGGTTAGGGTTACATAGAGTCGGTGACAATGGTAGGAGATCTAAACATCCGTATCGCCAAGCTTGCCTTCCACACCAAGGAAAGTCCCTTCCGGACACGGGACGGAGTCTTCAATCTTGCATCTTCATAGTCCAGGAGTCCGGCCGAAGGTATAGTTCGTCTATCCGAACACCCCCTAATCCAGGACTCCCTCAGTAGCCCCTGAATCAGGATTCAATGACGACGAGTCCGGCGCACTGTTTGTCTTCGGCATTGCAAGGCAGGTTCCTCCTCCAAGTACTTCATAGAAGATTTTGAACCCAAAGATAGTGCTCGGCTCTGCAAAGTAAGTTTCCATATATTGCCATAGAGAGAATAATATTTACACAAATCTAATCTGGTGACATATTCCGTAGCGTGACACACCACGGCCAAGCCTTTATCCGAGTCGTTTCAGTATCCCACCTCAGCGCGTTATGCGAGGTGGTTTCCTTGGCACATCTCGTCAAAGTAGAGATCGTGTCCCCTTATTCCAGGATTCTCATCAATACGGGCGTGTGTAACCCAACCGCGCCTTTGATTACGGTGCTTGGAGATAAGCGAGTTTTACCAGGCTGGTGGGGACATGTTGTTGCGTCCACCCATATAAGGGGATAAGGATCCACCTTTTCACCCACGCCTTCTTCCTCCTTTGCCTATCCATTCTTGCACACTCAAGCTCCAGCGCCCAAGTCCGCACTACCACCTCAACCTTCTCCAGTCATGGTCTCCTCCGTCACGGAGGGACACATCAAAAAGTTGAGGAAGGCCGGATATCTGGCTAGCGACATTGCGCACCAGCTTCCCGAAAAGGGGTAGCTCATCCCCACTCCTAGGCCCCATGATAGGGTGGTATTCCTCCCCCATTTCCTCCGCGGACTGGGCTTCCCTCTGCATCCATTTGTCTAGCGGCTCATGTTCTACTACGGCCTAGATTTCCACGATCTGGCCCCGAACTTCGTCCTCAACATCTCGGCGTTTATCGTCATGTGCGAGGCATTCCTCCGCATCCGCCCCCATTTCGGCCTATGGCTTAAGACTTTCAACGTCAAGCCAAAGGTGGTGCGCGGCAGCCAGGCGGAGTGCGGCGGTGCCATGGTTGGCAATATGGCCAACGTCCTGTGGCTCGAGGGCTCCTTCGTGGAGACCCTAAAGGGGTGGCAATCATGGTGGTTTTACGTCACCGAGCCGCGCGACGACGAATGGGTCACACCCCCTTAGTTTCGATCAGGCCCCCCTACGTGGCTCACCTCGTGGAAGGAGACAAGCCTGTCTTGGGGTAAAAAAGGAGAGCTGACCGGACTCCAAACATGCATCCAAACCCTGGTGGACAAGAGGCTCAAGCTTGTCAACATAGTCCAGGTTATGCTCATCCGCCTGATCCTCTCGTGTCAACGATGGGCCTTCAACCTGTGGGAGTTCGACTCGGCGCAGCACCGAACTCTAAATAGGCTCTTCGACACGACGTACGAAGATGCCTGGAGGATGCTTTTCAAGGGCGCCGAGGCTCCCGCATCCGCTGCCGGGGATCGCGGATTCAGTGCTTAGCATCACGCTCATGCGGTAAGCTGCTTTTGTCCTTTTACAGGGTATCAATTTTTCATAGTTTGACTCTATGCGGGATCTAAGTTCCCTTATCTATGATAGGATTGGGAGGTGACGTCCGGACAGATCAACTTTCCGGCTCCTTTGCCCGAAGGCCCAGCGGACGATCGCATGGCGAGGCTGCTGGTTTCGGCGCCCTATGTGGTGCTGGAGAAGAAGGCCACGAAAAGGGCCATGGGGACTCGAAAGAGTGCCCGGCTCCAGGAGGTGTCGGATTCATCATCCAACGGTACCGAAGCGCCTTCCTCTCGTGAAGTCGAGGAGGAAGAAGAAGAGACCTCTCCCCCTCCAGCAGGAGGAGAGAAGAAAAGGAAGGCCACCCTCTCTGAGGTGGCCGAAGGGTCCAAGAAGGGGAAAACCCTTCCTCCGGACTACTACAACGACGCCGACGATGGCGAAGAGGAGTGGTAGCCCAGGGCCAAGCCCCTGGCAAAATCGTAAGTATCCGGATACCGGAGTAATTCATAGTATTCGTTTATTGCACAGCTTTCCCTTATGTCGAATATGCTTATGCAGCCCACCCAAAGATCGGCTCGACGCGTTGTCGAGCGGCTCACTGGACTCGTCGGATGTGAACTCGCTTCCGACAGCTTCCTCCCCCCTCCCTATGGACGACACCGAGGTGTTGTCCCAACAGGTTCCAAGCAGGGAGGAGGTGGTCCCGGAGGCGCCGCAAGGCGACCTCCCAGACTCTAGGAGTAAAGGGGATGAAACCCCCCAGGGCTGCAAGTCCGGCTCTAGGCCGGACACCGCTCCGGAACCTTCAAGGGTTCCAGAGTCTAGCGGGGGACCTCCTTCCAAGAGGAGCAAGTCCACCGTGCCGGCGACCCCCGTCCACTCGGAGGCGCCGGACAATATGTTGGAGGCGCTCCAAGGCGCCTCCATCGACGAGGAGCACCGCGCTATTTTGAGTGCGGTGGTCCAGAAGGTTCAGTCCACCAAGAGCGGACTGACTGAATCTTGTACTAGCCTTTTGACAGGCTTTGAGGTAAGTAAATAATGTGTAAATGATATTACCGCATAGACAGTAGCCCCTGATGCTCTGTTGGGCATTCGGGAAGAAAAGCCGAATAGAGGATCAAAAAATTCGCAGGAGTCTAACAAAAGGAGTCAATATGCGTGTGCAGGCTTCTCTGCTGGTGTCCACCGTACTCACTGCGGAAGTGGACACGCTGAAGCAGAGCCTCGAGAAGTCCGAGCAGGAGCTCGGGCGTGCCAAGAAGCAGCTCGAGGAGAAGGAAGGTAAGAAATACCTTGGTTGAATATGTATATAAAAAGGTGCAATTGCAAGAAATGACAGGATTAACATGGCTATTGTAGGGGCCACATCTGAGGTGGCGACCCTTAAGCAAGTGCTGCTCAAGGACGAGAAGAGTGCGGCCGTGGAGCGCACCGAGTGGGAGAAGTATGAGGCCGAGGTTGGCAAGGTGCGGCAAGAGCTCCAGGTTCTCATGAAGAAACATGAGAGTTTGGAGCTTGACTCAAAGACGCGAGCGTCCGAGCTCGCGGCGGCTATTGAAAATGCCAAGTCTGCCAAGGCCGAATCCCAGAAAACCCTCCAGGAGTTGGATGAGGTGAAGAAAATAGCGGCGGGTAAGGCATTCTCTATGCAAAGTAAGCACATAAACATGAGTTACTTGATACTTACCCGAATCCGGAGCTCTCCAGGGGCATTTGCAGATCTTCCCCAGAGTGTATCCTATGCCTCTGCATTCTATCAAGCCGAGGAGGGCAGCTCGACGGAGAAGGTGTTCTGGTCTCAGTATGCTGAGGCCGGACACCCCGTGCCCCTGAGCGACCAGCTGAAGCAAATGGTCGAGCTCCACAAGGCGGCCGAACATGCCATGAAGGGCCTCCTAGTTCGGCTGTGGCCTGGAGAGGCCCTGCCCGGGAGCTATTTCAGGCTGGTGCGGCGGCTGGTGGAGGCCTGTCCAAGGCTCGAAGTCATCAAGCGCTCCGTCTGTGTTGAAGGTGCCCGTAGGGCCTTTGCCCGTGCTAAGGTGCACTGGGCAGGCTGGATGCGGAGAAGCTTGTGAAGGACGGGCCACCAGCGGGGAAAGAGCATCACAAGCCCAAAAATTACTATAAGGATGTTTTGAAGGGTGCCCGCCTTGTGGCGGATGAATGAACTAAGGATGTAATTTTTGAGTAAAACTCTCTCGTTTTTGACCTTTGCGCTGAAAACTTGTTCATATGCGCTGAGCAATGCTGCTTGAATTTAAAATATTACCTTATGTGCGGCTGTTTATCAATACTGAGAGATGGCGAGTCGTCGGCTTCTGCCCCCTTGCCATTAGTGCTGGGGTGTTCGGGGATAAATCCGGGCGCTCTTTTTCCCGTGTTTGGGTCCTTCGAGGGAGGTGCTCAGCCCGACGAACGAGGCAATCGGACTATAATGCGTGAACACTCTCACTTAGCCATAGAATTCTATAATTTTAAATTTCGGCGAAGCCCCTAGTATTTGGAAGACCGAGTTCGGGGCGCTATCCACGCCTTGGCCGGACAGAGCTGACTCGTCGCCCAAAGCGGCATAAGTCTTTAGGGACTCGACAAAACCTCTCTAACAGCGACCAGCTCTCGCTTCATCATGACAGTCAGTTTTAGCTTTCTCCACTGAGGTGCTCGGCCCAGCTCAACTGGGGCACAATCGCAGTAGTTCTCCTAGTGCTACCTTAGCCGATATAGCGGAACGTAAGGCACCAAAACATAGGAGCCGGGAAAACCCAACTATTGACCCAAGACATGATTCGGAGCCGATGCATATAATGCTATAAGTTCGGGGTGCCGCACTTGTGAAAGTGTTCGGACTTCTCACACCATATTGAGGGGTGCTAAAAGCCCCTGGCGTATTTTGTCCGTACCGAGTTGTACGGGTGCAACATGTCGTTAAGGAACATATATTCATAAAGAACAGGTAATGCAATAATAGACGGAAGCTATGCATTGTTTATTTAAAAAAGCTGCGATCAAAGCAGAACGATACAAATAGTGTGATAAGCAAAAGATGGGACTATCAAAGATGGGACTATCAAATAGTGCAAAAATAGACAAAAGCTATGCATTGTTTATTAGAAATAGCTGTGATCAAAGCTGAACGATACAAGTAATGCGATAAACGAAAAGTTGGACTATTTAACATGTCTGCTCCAGGGGCAAGCTGCGGAATAATATGCGAAATAGGTATACTGCTTGTGATAGAGACCACCTGGGATATCCGTGATGCGGCATGGCTTGTCTGCTTCCCTGGTTCTTTCATCGTTTGTGCGGCAATTGAACTGCCGAACAGGCCTTCCGAAGAGTAAAGTCCTGGAGGTAAGAGAAAAGTAAAAAATCGGCAGCCCCTGGTGCGGTTTAAGCCGTGTTTTGGGCGTGCCATGATGGTGCCCCTCCCCCTATGCCCATGGTATTTCTAGAGCGTAATTATGTACGCGAAGTACTGGCGTTGCCTTTTTGCTAGGGTTAGGGTTGGGGCCGCATTGCTACGCCTGCTCGGATAGTGCCAGGCGGTCTTGTTGTAGGTTACTCCGGGCGCGCTTGACGGTGTTCGGACGTTTAATGGCCGGACTGGAGAACTGCCTGGAGAGGCTGCTTTGTACTTCCGCTGCAAGGGCCACCGTGTGCTATTCCGTTCGGAGGGAGCATTCGGTGTTTCCATTGACTGTAATTACTCCACGAGGGCCTGGCATCTTCAGCTTAAGGTATGCGTAGTGCAGTACCACATTGAATTTGGCGAATGCGGTTCGTCCGAGCAGTGCATGATAGCCACTGCGGAATGGGACTATGTCGAAGACCAATTCCTCGCTTCCGAAATTATCCGGGGATCTGAGGACCACTTCAAGTGTGACTAAGCCTATACAGTTGGCCTCTACACCTGGTATTACGCCTTTAAAGGTCGTTTTGGTGGGCTTAATCCTTGAGGGATCGATGCCCATTTTTCGCATTGTTTCCTGGTAAAGCAGGTTCAGGCTGCTGCCGCCGTCCATGAGGACTCTAGTGAGATGAAATCCGTCAATAATTGGGTCTAGAACCAATGCGGCAAATCCGCCATGACGGATGCTAGTGGGATTGTCTCTTCGATCAAAGGTGATCGGGCAGGAGGACCATGGGTTGTACTTTGGGGCGACTGGCTCTACCCCGTATACGTCCCTTAACGCGCACTTCCGCTCCCTTTTTGGGACGTGGGTGGCGTATATCATGTTCACCGTCCGCACTTGTGGGGGGAAACCCTTCTGTCCATTGTTGTTCGGCGGCCGGGGCTCCTCGTCGTCGTCGCTATGCAGCCCCTTGTCTTCATTGTCGGCGCTTACCTTTCCTGCCTGCTTGAACACCCAACAATCCCTGTTGGTGTGATTGGCCGGCTTTTCGGGGGTGCCATGTATTTGGCACAAGCGGTCGAGTATTCGGTCCAAGTTGGACGGGCCCCTAGGATTCCTTTTGAATGGCTTTTTCTGCTGACCGGATTTAGAGCCTCTAAATCCGGCATTAACTGCCGTATTCTCAGCATTGTCGCCGTTAATGCGGCGCTTCTGCTTGTTGCGACGCGACCTGTCACTAATGTCCCTCGTGTCCGAACTACCAGGGTTCTTGGTCATATTGTTGCTATGAGCAAGCCAGCTGTCTTCTCCCGCGCAAAAGCGGGTCATGAGTGTCGTGAGTGCTACCATAGATTTCGGCTTTTCCAGTCCAAGGTGCCGGGCCAGCCACTCGTCACGGATATTGTGCTTGAAGGCTGCTAGGGCCTCAGCGTCCGGACAGTCGACTATTTGATTTTTCTTTGTTAGGAACCGTGTCCAGAATTACCTGGCCGATTCCTCTGGCTACTGAATTACGTGACTCACGTCATCGGCCTCTGGGGGTCGCACGTAAGTGCCCTGGAAATTGTCGAGGAATGCAGCTTCCAGGTCCTCCCAACAACTGATTGATCCTGTTGGCAAGCTGTTGAGCCAATGCCGAGCTGGTCCTTTAAGCTTGAGTGGGAGGTATTTGATGGCGTGAAAATCGTCGCCGCGGGCCATGTGGATATGAAGGAGATAATCCTCGATCCATACCGCAGGGTCTGTTGTGCCATCATATGATTCGATGTTTATGGGTATGAAACCCTCAGGGATTTGATGATCCATTATTTCGTCTGTAAAGCACAGTGGGTGTGCGGCGCCTCTGTACTGGGCGATATCATGACGTAGCTCCAATGAGTTTTGTCTGCTGTGTTCGGCCCTGCCGAATTTCTGGACGGCGTGACGGTTACCGTCTCGAGCCGTGGGGTGCCCACGTGATCCGTAGATCGATCGTGTTTGCCTTGCCTTGTCGTCCAACATGTCTCGTAAGTCCGGCGCATATTCCTGTGCCTTGGTACGGGGTGCGGCTTGAGTGGAGGGCCGGGAGGCCTCTCTGTCGCGGCCACGAGGTGGCCGTTCGGCCGTATCAAGTGCTTCCTCCTCTAATTGGGGTAGCAACCTACGCTTTGGGTAACTCTTGGAGGGGCGTGCGAGTTTATGCTCTTCGGCCGCAAGGACTTCGGTCCATCTGTCAACCAGCAAATCTTGATCAGCTTGGAGCTGTTGCTGTTTTTTCATGAGGCTTCTTGCCGTGGTCATAAGCCTGCGTTGGAAACACTTTTGCTCAGCGGGATCCTCTGGTACAACAAATTCGTCGTCGTCGTGGCTTGCCTCGTCTTCGGAGGGAGGCATATAATTATCGTCCTCGACCTCTCTGTCTGTCGCTCTCTCATGAGGGCTGGTTTCTCGATCCTCCTGTGCTAAACCTTGATGGAGGGGGTTTTCTTCGGCACTCTCCGGAGTATTATTATCTCCCGTGCTGGAATCGCCGTTTCTGTGTTGGCGGGATTTTGAGCGGCGCCGCTGACGCCGGCGCTTGGGCTGTTTCTTGGAGGGGTCATCCTCCGTTGTTCCATCGCCCTCTCCCTCTTTTGGGTTGTCCACCATGTATATGTCATATGACGAGGTGGCTTTCTAGGGCCTGGTAGGCGCTGGTTCTTCATCATCTCCTTCATCGGCGTCCATACCGTCGATGTCTTCGGAATCGAAGTCGAGCATGTCGGTTAGGTCGTCGACAGTGGCTACAAAGTGGGTGGTGGGTGGGTTTTGAATTTCTTCATCGTCCGTACCCCAACCTTGCTGACCGTAGTCCGGCCAGGGCTCTCCTGATAAAGAGAGAGACTTCAGGATATCGTTGAAAGGCGAGTGCTGAAAGACGTCTGCGGCCATGAACTCCATGATCAGCGCCCAATCGGATTCGATCGGCAGGGGCGCGGAGGGTTCGGAGTCCGGAGAAGAATCCGGCTCCATGGAGTCACGAGTTTCGCAGAGTACGGGGCTGGTGTTCGGCTCAACCGCCGTTGGGATCACAGCCCCCGAGGTGGCGTCCAACCGCCCATCCTCGATCGGCGCGTCTGGCTCCGAACTAAGGGTTGGAGCCGATGCGGGTGCAGCCTCTAGGGCATTGTTCGGCGGCAGAGCTAGATCATGCTCGTCGTGATAGTGCGGCGCACTCGACGGTGGTTCGAGTCCGTCGAAGATCAAGTCCCCACGGATGTCAGCCGTGTAGTTTAAATTTACGAATCTGACCTGACGGCCAGGGGCATAGCTTTGGATCTGCTCTAGATGGCCAAGTGAATTGGCCCGCAGTGCGAAGCCGCCAAAGACGAAGATCTGTCTGGGGAGGAAGGTCTCACCCTGGACTGCATCGCCATTGATGATCGTAGGAGCCATCGGGCCTGACGGCGACGACATAGAGGAACTCTCAATGAAAGCACCAATGTCGGTGTCAAAACCGGCGGATCTCGGGTAGGGGGTCCCGAACCGTGCGTCTAGGCCGGATGGTAACAGGAGGCAAGGGACACGAAGTTTTACCCAGGTTCGGGCCCTCTCGATGGAGGTAAAACCCTACGTCCTGCTTGATTAATATTGATGATATGGGTAGTACAAGAGTAGATCTACCGCGAGATCAGAGAGGCTAAACCCTAGAAGCTACCCTATGGTATGATTGTTGATGTGTATGTTGTCCTACGGACTAAAACCCTCCGGTTTATATAGACACCGGATAGGGTTAGGGTTACATAGAGTCGGTTACAATGGTAGGAGATCTTCATATCCGTATCGCCAAGCTTGCCTTCCACTCCAAGGAAAGTCCCTTCCGGACACGGGACGGAGTCTTCAATCTTGCATCTTCATAGTCCAGGAGTCCGGCTGAAGGTATAGTTCGGCTATCCGAACACCCCCTAATCCAGGACTCCCTCAGGCATCGATCACAGAGGGCTTAGTCATCAACACCATATCCCCTCCGATGAAGTGTGAGTAGTTTACCTTAGACCTACGGGTCCATAGTTAGTAGCTAGATGGCTTCTTCTCTCTTTTTGGACCTCAATACAATGTTCTCCCCCTCTCTTGTGGAGATCTATTCGATGTAATCTTCTTTTTGCGGTGTGTTTGTTGAGACCGGTGAATTGTGGGTTTATGATCAAGTCTATCTATGAATAATATTTGAATCTTCTCTGAATTCTTTTATGTATGATTGGTTGTCTTTGCAAGTCTCTTCGAATTATCAGTTTAGTTTGGCCTGCTAGATTGATCTTTCTTGCAATGGGAGAAGTGCTTAGATTTGGGTTCAATCTTGCGGTGTCCTTTCCCGGTGACAGTAAGGGCAACAAGGCACGTATTGTATTGTTGCCATCGAGGATAACAAGATGGGGTTTTCTTCATATTGCATCAGTCTATCCCTCTACATCATTTTATCTTGCTTAAGGCGTTAGTCTGTTTTTAACTTAATACTCTAGATGCATGCTGGATAGCGGTCGATGAGTGGAGTAATAGTAGTAGATGCAGGCAGGAGTCGGTCTACTTGTCTCGGACGTGATGCCTATATACATGATCATACCTAGATATTCTCATGACTATGCTCAATTCTGTTAATTGCTCAACACTAATTTGTTCTCCCGCCGTAGAATACTTATGCTCTCGAGAGAAGCCACTAGTGAAACCTATGGCCCCTGGGTCTATCTTTATCATAGCAATCTCCTACTACTTAGTTATTTACTTTGCTATTTACTTTGCCTTTATTTTACTTTGCATCTTTATCATAAAAATACCAAAAATATTATCTTATCATATCTATCAGATCTCACTCTCGTAAGTGTCCCTATAGGGATTGACAACCCCTATTTGCATTGGTTGCGAGGATTTATTTGTGTTGTGCAGGTGTGAGGGACTCATGCGTAGCCTCCAACTGCATTGATACCTTGGTTCTCAAAAACCGAGGGAAATACTTACGCTACTTTGCTTCATAATCCCTTCCTCTTCGGCGAAAACCAACGCAGTGCTAAAAGAGGTAGCATAGTGTTGGACGGCGGTTTAGTGAACGGGGCTCTGCGCATGAGCATACACGGGGATCAGGAAGCCCGGTGGAGCCCGTTCATGCCAAGGTCGCGTCGCCATTGGACCCGCGGCAGCATCACGAGAGAAATCATGCCTCTTCTTCGGTGGGAGCAGCTCAGGTTCCACCATAGGGGTTTCTCCCTTCTCCATGACAAAAAACCTTCTCTCTGGTGACATAGACACTTTGGCAAGATGACAAAATGAAGAGGGAGGAGGAGCAAGCAGCGAGAAGACAAAGACGACCTGGGGGCTCTTCCCCCTCTGCCATTTTATAGCCAGAGGGATGCCAACAGCCAGCCTCCCATGATTCCAGGTAATGATGTTTTTTTGCATTCAACAGGTAGTTGTCAAGTCGAGTATTTGCCACAGTAGCGTGGGGAAGTGGAGACGCCCATGTCCCATCAAGCGCCATGCATCGGTTTGGTCTGCAGGCGATTGGGGCCCACGACACTTCGCCCTTGCCCTTTGGCTTCGCCTTGAAGCCAAGTCTGAGTGTGCCTTGGTCCCCGGGTCCACTGTTCGCGTTCTGGGAACCAGGGTGCCGAGACTTTCCTGCCTGCGGCCCATGGTGTGGCTCCATCGACGGCCTGGTATGACCCATCTTTAGCACCTTCAGGACAAGACCCTCGCGAAGGGCCAAGCCTCGCGAGGCGCACGACACTAGACCTCCGAAGGGAGTGGCCTCCCTAGGCCGGCTCCCGAGGAGCGGAGATTCCTATGCAGGTGCCCACCTCATGAGGTTGAGGTGATGCAAGCCATGACGACCAAGGCCAGGCGGCTGTCAGTGGGCACAAAGCAGCAGGTTTCCTCTTTGGTGTTAAGGAGGCAAGCACAGGCGCAAGGTCCCGAGGAATCAGCCAAAGGTTTCCATTCCCGTGCAATAACACCAAGACCGCCAGGATGGCAGGACGGATGTCATCGCCGAGCCCACCACGACATCATGACCAGAAGCTTTACAGGCGAAGACCACCATTCGTTAGGATAGGATGTACTTCTTGTCCCCCTTCAAGGCCACTGTGGGATTCCTTCCCGCCTTCGTTTGGAGGAAGAGGACCAAGACCACTATAAATATAGCTTAGCCACCACCGTAGGAAAGGATCTGAATCCTGAAAGAGATAGAGAGAGAGAGGAATCCTTATCTCACACCCACACACGAACAGACCTCCTGAGGTTGTTCTTGCTCTGTACTAGTTCATCCTCAGCCCATCGCGAGGCTAATCCATCCCAAAGCAGGAGTAGGGCCTTACACGGCAAGGTGGTCCGAACCTTGGTAAACTGCTATGTCTTTTTCCTTTCTTCTTCATCGAGCTAGGACAAGGAGGCGATGAACCGGTTGGCTAGAGAGGTTGAGTTCTTCGCACACGGCCAGAGTTCAAACCTTCTTTGGGTCTGCGGAGCCCTGAATCCAATGAAACCTACACTATACAAAAATAACGTCGTAATTTCTACAACTTTTGGCAGCACGATAAATGTTGTATCACAACAAAATATATTCTAGCCATAGAACAAAAGGCCTGATGGCATAAAGTTTACAGTCCTTGCAGATAAAATAACCATCATATGTATAGAAGCACAGATCATTTGACCTGAGTGCTAATGTTTCGGGATGTAGAATCTGATGGAGCAGCATGATCTTCGCCTTTTTTCCGCCATTGCTCTTGAACAACGAATCAAATGTCCGATAGTCTGGTTTCAAAACCATTCATATCTTGACGACATTTGTCATCCACTATTCTTGTTTCCGAAACGACCTACATTAGGGATTGGACTTGTGTTTGGAGCACAGACATGTCACTCTGTCTAGCCGGAAGATTTTGTTCAGTAGGTGATTTGGACGAGGTTACCTTGACAACCAACCTAGAATCACGCAGGATGGTGCTTTTTGCATTGCTAGTGGAGAGATACTGATGCACTGCAGCAAGAGGTGACATTGTGCATGTGGTAGCCTCATCACCTTCAGGTGGTTGTGGCTATTCAATCATTTGTTCCATAGTTTGCTAAAAGTTTGAACTTGTAGACCAGTGTATGATGTCTTCTAGAACTATGTCCGTATTTCCCCAAAGAGGAAGGGATGATGCAGCACATCAATGGTAGGTATTTCCCTCAGTGATGAGACCAAGGTTATAAAACCAGTAGGAGAACCACGTGAACAACACCTGCACACAAATAATAAATACTCGCAATCCGACGTATTAAATGTGTTGTCAATCCCTTTCGGGTAATGGTGCCAGAAATTTGCAAACGGACGTGAGAAAGTTGTAATAAATCGATAGATAGATCTCGCTGGCACGGGAGATAAAATAAATAAGAATAAGTTGCAGCAAGGTATTTTTGGATTTTTGGTTTAATACATCTGAAAATAAAAGCAAAGGAAAATAGTTCGCAAAGGAAAATATAATAAAGAAGAGACCCGGGGGCCGTAGGTTTCACTAGTGGCTTCTCTCGAGAAAAAATAGCAAACAGTGGGTAAACGAATTACCATTGGGAAATTGATAGAACTTCAAATAATCATGAGGATTTCCAGGCAATGATCATTATATAGGCATCATGTCCAAGATTAGTAAACCGACACCTGCCTGCATCTACTACTATTACTCCACACATCGACCACTATCCGGCACGCGTCTAGTGTATTAAGTTCATGGAGAAACGGAGTAATGCAATAAGCACGATGACATGATGTAGACAAGATCTATTTATGTAGAAATAGATGCCATCTTGTTATCCATAATAGCAACAATACATATGTGTCGGTTCCCCTTCTGTCACTGGGATCAAGCACCGTAAGATCGAACACATCACAAAGCACCTCTTCCCATTGCAAGATAAATAGATCAAGTTGTCAAAACAAAACCAAAATATCGGAGAAGAAATACGAGGCTATAATCAATCATCCATATATGAGATCAAAGAAGACTCCAATAACATTCATGGATAAAAAGATAGATCCGATCATAAACTCAATGTTCATCGGATCCCAACAAACACATCGCAAAAAGAATTACATCATATGGATCTCCAAGAGACCATTGTATTGAGAATCAAACGGGAGAGAGGAAGCCATCTAGCTACTAACTACAGACTCGTAGGACTACAAAGAACTACTCACACATTATCGGAGAGGCACCAATGGGCATGATGAACCCCTCCGTGACGGTGTCTAGATTGGATCTGGAGGTTTCTGGAACTTGCGGCATCTGGAATTGATTTTGGTCGACTCCCCTAGGGTTTCTGGAATATTGGGGTATTTATAGAGTAAAGAGACGGTTCGGGAGGCAACCGAGGTGCGCACAACCCACCAGGGCGCACCTGGGCCTCGAGGCGCACCCTGGTGGGTTGTGCTCCCCTCGGAGCACCCCCTAGGTGCTTCTCCGGCCCACTGGATGTCTTCTGGTCCAAAAAATCCACAAAAAGTTTCGCTGCATTTGGACTCCGTTTGACATTAATTTTCTGCGATGTAAAAAACATGCAGAAAACAACAACTGGCATTTGGCACTATGTCAATAGGTTAGTACCAAGAAATGATATAAAATGACTATAAAATGATTAGAAAACATCCAAGAATGATAATATAACATCATGGAACAATAAAAAATTATAGATACATTGGAGACGTATTAGTGTACCACATAAGTTACTAATGAGACAAAAACAAACAAAGTAGGTTTCACGTTTATACGTAACTTATTTTGGTGCACTACTGTAATACATTAGCATGTATTGTAGTGCCAACTACATAATAAAATAACTTTCGAAACATATGTCCACGTAGCATGCCTACTTTATTGTCTATTTACTCACATTCGTTGACATCTAAGGATAGACATGGTTTAAAGTAGGATGAACATAGTATGACATCATTCATATCATCGGCAAAACAGATATCAAACAAACAGGCTATTGTACCATTGTGTGGGCACATGAACATCACAATTAGATTACAGATCAAGACCAAAATAATATCTTCCTCTCTTTTAAGTCATGTTAGATGAAATGATACGGTAAGACAACTATGTATAAAAGTGAACAGAGTAACTGACATTGGGTGCAAACCAAGCAGTTAAATGAACACGTCGCAGTAACAAGCAGTTCAAAGCCAGGAGGAGTAAGGACTTACAACAACGGCTTGAACTGGTGTGCTCATGCCCTTCATCTTGCTGGTGTGGCAATCCTTGAAGATTTGCACTGCATTCGGTTCAGGTTCTTTTTGGTCCGCATGAGCTTTCCTCTGTATTTAGAATAAGTCAATATAGATACGATAATATGGCATAGAAAAAGGAAGGAACTAGTAGCTATTTACAAGAGCCTCGCAGTGTGCAATATAGCTACGAGATCCTATTGTCTGTTGGAATTTCACTTTAGAATGGTTGGTCTTGTTTTTCAAACAGTTAGCCTAGAAAAAGATATACCCTACCTGATCTTCAAGGATTGTCCAGTGTTTAACAAGGGTTGTCCAGTCTTCATCTGTAATATACTCCACTAGCGATGTTTGGGCGATTTCATTGTTAGCCTTGCCTTCAAAGTGAGTTTTTCTAAGGTGATACCGATTCTATCGCAGAGCAAACTTGAAAACATGAGTGCATGCTTGTTTAGTTGCATAATCTTTCGGATCCAACTTGAACCTCATCTATTGAAAAAAAGAATGTGAGTCTTATTAGGAGGAATCTAGAAAGTATGGGACAGAGCAAGACAATATTACAAATTGCAATGAATAACGTTACTTACAGATAAATGGTCTAGGAAGGTGATGTAGGGTAGAACCCTAGGGCCTGATGTTTCACGAAATGGAGGGGATCCCACGAAGAACAGGAAGAACACGAGGGGAAGCATGAGGGAAATCACGAGGAGAAACGATAGGAAACACTCAAATAGACAAGAAACGATCACACATGTGCTAGATCCTCGAAACACAAAGAGATACATGATCCACGATCATCAAAGGACGATACAAACGGTAACTAGTTCATATCTATGAGGAGGTCTTGAGGGGTCATCCCATGAAGGGGTCTTGAATCCAAGGTGGATCTTCTCCATAGAGGTCGCGGTCTCTCTGAATGGAGTAGATCCGTATGGATGAGCAAAGCTATGTCTCAAATGAGCTAAACCTATGCTAACCCTAACTAGGAGGACGGAGAAGTCTATTTATAGTCATAGTACAAGTTGGGGACGAAGTGAAGGGGTACATGGGTCGGTGACCCATTCCACTGCACGCAAGGTTGGCCGGATGTCCGGGCGTCGGGCCAGATATCCGGGGCTTTGCGACGGGCCGGATGACCGGGCTAGCCTGGGTCGCTTCTAGATGCATTCGGTGATGGAGGGCCGGATTTCCGGGGACACGGGTTGGATGTCCGGGCTTGGGCCAGATGTCCGGGATTGGACCCGATGTCCGGCTGCTGTAGTAGCTGGCTCTTCTTCCTTCTCCTTCCTTCACTTCAGCGCGCACTTGGCCTTGGTCCTTGGGCTCTCCATGGTCTCCTTGGGTGTACCTGAGTATGCACAAGGTCCGCGCTTGAAGTAGCATGCATGTCATACATGGGGAAAGGGAAGATTCAGAAAGGAGTGAGTTCACCTTAGGTCCAATGGTGTATGCACTTGGGGCTTGGTGAGTAGTTGTAGTGTACATGGGGATGATCGTAGGATGCTCGGCATCATCTCCCCTTCCTTGGGAAAGATCCGACCTCGGATTGTGATCCTCATCACCATGGAAACGATTGTTGTGGATGGACTTGTAGTTGGACAGAGTTGAAGACATCGGGCAATCCAAGTACTCCAAGGTGCCGCCGGAGTAGTATACATGCAAAAAGAGCAAACACAAACGACACTCGGAAATATAATGGTTAGCGCACACAAAGTGTCCATCACGTAAAAATGAGTCTGTGCGGAAAGATTGTTCGTGACAAAGCGCATGAAGCTTATCAAGATGATATAGAATGATATGCAACACGTTCATGGGAGCAAAAGCATTCATTTTGCACACAAATGTGTTGTGAATATGATCAATGCAACCACGGTGCAAAATGATGTCATAGTGAGACGGTTTATCAATAGCATGAATATGGCAATGGATGCTCAATATGAATAAGTTATCATGCAATTGATGGTAGGCAATATGATCATGATGTATGAATATGTCATCAAGAAAGATCACAAAAAAATTGCTAAGAAAGTGCACAAGCTCATATATCATGGATGACATGGAAATGCAAGATGCAACAAGGCAATCATAATGTGAGTCAATCCACGCATAAGATGCAAATTTGTTATGGGTGGTGTTATACCATAGCTCAATGTCGTGGCACTCCTCAACTTGAAGGTCAATAGGGTCCATCTCCAATGTTGGTCCTCCATCCAATAGATGTAACATGTAGACAAGAAGGAGACAACAATGAAAGAATGTCCCATCCAATATGCTTATTTGAAGATGGCTCAAAGGGAATGAGTTCACCTTTACGAGTTTCTCGAGGATGTTGGAGTTGTACATCATGTATGCCTTCACATAACCAAAATGTCTCGTGATCGTACCGCCTTGTGAATCCTTCAAAACGAAAGAACATGACAAACACTCGGAAAAAATGAGGTTAGCGGAAATGCAAAACCAAGCATTCATGTGGTGAGATACCCAACAAGTGTTTTCATCATTCTTATCATTAGAAAGTACAAGATGTGGTATGGTCTGAAAGCATATGATGCAAATAAAACCAAAACATTAGGCTCAAGTAAACAAGCAAGGTTCACAATTAATATGTCAAAGTCATTCTAAAAAATGTCCAAGTCTCCAAGATCAATAAGCATAGCATGGTTGCACTCACTACAAGTGATGAGAGATGCAACTAATGGAGAGAAGAGACAATGATCAAGAAAAATCAAGTGAGAGGTATGAACATATATGTCATCAACCAAAGAAATCGAGTAAGAATGGAACATGGGTGATGCGATAAAGCAAGAAATCATAGTGATCAAGTCAAGCAAGCTAGTAGTGCAAAGATGCAACGTACTAGAACGAATCATGGCAAGTATGTCATGTGGGTAAATAGTGGTCATGAATAATGCACACGACATATCACAAGCATGAAAGCAAGACATGACCAAAATATCATCAATGTATTGGCCAGAGGCCATATGTAAATAGCAATGGGACATCATGACTCTACCAACACAACAGGCATCGATAGCATGAGGTGCAAGGAGAACATGGTAATAGGAACCATGATCTCCACCAAACATGCAAATATACATAGGAGTAGTATAATGGTGAATCACATGTAAGTGCAAGCAAGGGTCACAATTGTATGGCAAAGGCATAGAAGAAAGCATAATATGCAATCTGAACACGGTAAAATGAGCATAAGGTGATAAATGGTATATGGCCCATAGCCATGTGAGAGCCAAGTAAAAGAGATGTGTGTAGCCCTTGTGTGAAGAGAATGGTGGTAACGACAATTCACGGAATCCAAAATCATCGTTGCTCTCAAGAGCTCGTTTCGTCAACTCTTGGGATTGAGAGGCTGACGAGTATACGTGAGTACCTACACAAAACAAAGACAATGGGAAAATTGTGTGTGCCTAGTATATGTACACATCATCCATCATGATGCATACATGCATGTCTTGGTTAGCACAAAATATCCAATGCTCAAATAAATGAGATGCATGATATAGAAACATGTCATACATCATGAGAGGTTTGTTATTATGTATAGCATATTGGAGACTCAAATTTTGTAATGCATCATGAGAAATATGTAGAGCATCATTATTCATGGAATGCATATGGTGCACGCAATTATGGGAATCATGCAAAGTATGGAATGCATCAAAATCTCCTAATATGTATGAGGAAACTATGGGAGTCTCCTCATGATCATTAGTGGAAACATCACATGGAGAATATTGATAACATCCAAAACAATGCGGATTTGGAACAATGTGATCATGGCATGGAATAATAGATGAATTGCGCAAATCATGTAATGGAAGCATGGAAATATCATCACATGAACAACAAAAGCCAATGACCATCATCTCGTCATCTATGCCATAAGTGCAAATGTGATTTATTTTAATGGGGCATGCATAGTTACTATGTTGAGATTGAAATGATGCAATATGGGAGATCTCACTCATAGCATATGACAAGTTCAATGGATTGTCAAACATGGAGTGACCAATAGAGTTTTCACATGATATCCTATGGAGCATAGAATCACAACTAGGCAAATCAACATGCTCATCATCATATTCATCATAAATGGGTGGCATATCTAAGCATGTAGAAGACATAGTATGTGGTGAATCTATAAGGTGATCATTATCATGCAAGCAATCATTTGCAAGATAGTACACTAGTGGGACAAGAGAAGTACTATCACCTATGTTACCTTTAGAGCATCGCTCATGTGTTGTAGGTGAGGTGTCATAGACCAAGTCGTGTTCATCTTCATCTTGATGGAACCATATGGGTGCTGCATAGTCTTCCACCATGGCCATCATCGTATCCATTGTAGGTATGGACTCGTCGAGGATAAACATGTCATCATGTAGGAGACCTAGCATCAAAAGGGAAAACACACTCAGAGTAGAGGGTAAGTCGTAATAAATCATAGTGGCCTCACATGTCGTGTCAACTATCTCACTCACTCCCTCTTGGATGCTCACTCGTATGCTTGGTGGAGTCACTCAAATGGCTCTCAACCTCACATAGGATGTGTGGAATGCTCTCAAGTGTGGGGCTAGTGGTGATCACACTCATCCTCTCATAGGGTATGCACTCAATGTCACATATGGCGGAGTCATTCATGTCACTCATGTGGTGGTGGCTCTCCTCATGTGGGAATTGGCGCATCTAGTCATATGTAGTTGTCGGAGAGATGTAGGTGCAAATTTCTCCTTGCTCAACTCCTATCGCCGCCTTGGTTGAAGGGATAGTCCCATGCTCAACCTCCTCATCCATAACGCCTCCAAAGATGAATGTCGTAGGATGTGTCAAAACATCAATCTCCTCTGAGACCAAAGAGAGGATCTCATGTGCGGTGAGTCCAAAATGGGCGTCGTCTTCATGTTGTTGAAGAGGTTCACGCTTGTTGCCATGGTCAAAGGGGATGACCGTTGCTCGACCTTCTTGTTACTATCTTGTTGTTGGAGGCCCATATGATGCGGCACCTCATAGCTCGTCTCCATGACCGAAGGGAAATTCCCATGCTCGTCCATCTTCCTTGACGGGCTTCGGAAGATGGAAGTGTCGCCCTCGCTCGTTGGTGGTCGCCTTGTTGTTGAAGATGTCGATGTAGGCGAACTCGTGGGAAGTAGGCTAAGATGCCATACGTCAAAAGGCAAAGATGCCTTGATAGCACTTTGTAAAGATGCCGAAGTGGTGGTGGTAGCTGTAGCGTCCTCTTGATGGTGCTTCTCTCGTGGTCCTCACTTGTGCTCATGAAGTTTGGCCGTAGCTTGATGTAGAGCTTGTTTGGACTTGTATGTAGGCGCATCTCGAGCATCTTCATTGTAACACCCCGGATGTAATTTACCTTATATGTATCCCAACTCTTGCCGTTTCCGGCACTAAGTTATTTTATTTCCTCGGGTTTGGGTTTTTGTCTCCCTTTGTTTTTTTCCGTTGTCAAGCATCTCTTATCATGTCATCATGTGCATTGCATTTGCATATGTGTTCGTCTCATGCATCCGAGCATTTTCCTCGTTGTTCGTTTTGCATTCCGGCGCTCCTATCTCCTCCGGTGGTCCTTCCTACCTCTTTTCATGTGTGGGGGTTAAACATTTCCGGATTGGACCGAGACTTGCCAAGCGGCCTTGGTTTACTACCGGTAGACCGCCTATCAAGTTTCGTACCATTTGGACTTCGTTTGATACTCCAATGGTTAACCGAGGGACCGAGAAGGCCTCGTGTGTGTTGCAGCCCAACACCCTTCCAATTTGGCCCAAAACCCACCAAAACCCTCTCCATCATCTAGAGCGTTCGATCACGATCGCATGGCCGAAAACCGGACCTCATTTGGACTCTCCGAGCTCCTCCTATGTATAAAAGGCACTCCCCCCGAAAATCCCGGATCAAACCACCCTAACCCTAGCTCCCCTTCCTCTCCGCGCGTCAGACAACGTCCGGGCCACGCCGGACAAAACCGCTGCCACCACATCGCCGCCTCAGCGCCGCCGGCCCTCACCGCCCCCGCGTTCGGGCCCCGCCTCGTCTTCCCGAGCGCCGCCCGTGCCCGAGAGGACCACGCCGGCTCCGTCGCGCGCCATCGTCGGAACTTCGCCGCCCCGTCGCCACAGTTCGCCGGTCGCCACCACCGCCTGTCTCTGGCCCTCCACGTCACCCCGCGCCGCCCGAGGCCCTCGGCCGCAGCCCCGGCGAGCCTCTGCCCCGGCGAGCCCGCTCCTCCTCGGCGCGCCAAGTTCCACTCCGGCGGCTACAGGACTCCGGCCGACGATCCTCGAACCACGTGCGCGCCCAGATCTGATCTGGTGCTACAGTGAAACCCTAGAGGGTTGACTTTTTCCCTCTCCCTAGTATTATTTTGTGTTTTTCATCATGCCATAACTCCGCATCTGTAGCTCCGTTTTGAGCGTGTAGCATATCAAAATGTTCGTCTCAGAGAGTACATCTTTTTATCTCATTGCATCATTTTCATTTGAGCTCATCTTGATGCCCGAAATGCTGTTGGAAGAGGGCTATTTGAGATAATTGTCAGATCTGCTGCATCAAATAGCTATTTGTCATTTTTGCCATGATTATTGTGTGCATGATATGCTCCTGAGTTCTACATGTGTTTTGTTATATGCCATGCCATCTTTACAGAGGTGCTTACCATGTATTTTTGTGACATGTGTGGTGACTAGCACAAGCTTGCAAAGTAGTGCATTCGTTAATGCTGATTTCAGGGATTTAGAATTTCACTAAGTCCTTGATCTGTTTTTATCAATATGCGATATGTTCATTTTGTTTCCTAGTGATCCGTGCCTCTTTTGAGGATGATTAGTGTCGTGGATTTGTCACGGCAGATGTCCTAGGTGTCAGGACTTAGTCGCGAGGCCAACGCATCTATGTGGTAGCTTGAGAGGGGTTGAGCGGGACGAGAGACGCGATGTTTTACCCAGGTTTGGCCCCTCACGGTGGAGGTAAAAAGCCTACATCCTGCTTCATTGATATTGATGATGATGATCATGGTTACAAGAGTGCTCTATCTCGAGAGCTATTGTCTAAACCTAACTTGTACAACCTGTGAATCTTGTCCCCTTTTTGGGAGCCCTGTCCCTCCTTATATATTTTGAAGGGGCGGGTTATATGTGGAGTCCAACTCGGACTTTAATTTAAAGTATTTTGACTTCCCTTCCTGGGCTTCTTAATGTCTGCCGGTTTAACATTGGTCTGCCAGTTTAACATTGTCTGTCGGTTTAACATTGGCTGCCGGTTTAACATTGGTCTGCCGGTTTAACATTGTTCTGCCGGTTTACCGTTTGTCTCAGCCATCTGTCTTGACTCTCTGTCTTAACTCTCTCCCGGTTTACCAAGTCCCAGCTGATTTAACATTCCGGCCGGGTCATACCGCGGGGTATATCCCCGACATTAGCCCCCATTTTAATTTGGATTTATCCATGTTAAACTGATCCTGAGCATCTTTAAATCCTTGTCATTTCCTTCTAGAAAATCCGAGTCAATAGACCAGCTTCATAATCAATTTGCTGACATTGGTTTTTCATGGATAAATATTGTGAAGAGTAAATCCTTTGACTTCATCTCCCAATGCTTAACAAAAATATTGGCCTTTGAAATACTCATCTGATCTGCAGCCGGTTTAAGAATGTAGAACTTCCCGGTTTGAGAATGTAAAACTGTGCTGGTTTAAGACTTGAACTTGCCGGTTTGAGAATGTTAAACTGTGCCGGTTTAAGACTTGAACTTGCCGGTTTATCATTACCAGTTTATAAATATTGATGGCACCAGGTCATAATTGTAGTTAACATCAAGCTTGAAAATATACCTCTTATATGCCTATCACTTGTAGCCCCCAAGTCTTAAGAAGGTAACATAGCAACAGCTTAAGACTTGCTTCAATATGAATGTCACAAGCTTGAAGAAATCCAGGTTGTTCATCTCAATCACTAGTTAGAACTGAGTATTCCATATATGTAGCCCCCAAGTGCCGGGTTGTCATGCTTGCAGCAACCTGGGACTTGTAATTTCCTTATGCTCATAAAAACTTCAACCAGTGTAGCCCCCAAGGGCCGGGTCATTATGTAAATAATGAGCAGGGACTTCAAAAATATGATCATGTAGATTTTACCAGCAACGTGTAGCCCCCAAGGGCCAGCTCAGTAAGATAATATTGAGCTGGGACTTTATATATACTTCATTGAGAATAACATCATATGATGTAACCCCCATCATGGGGCTTGAATTCACGTCCACAAGGTTAAGAGCCTTGTGCTTTACCAACTGAGTAGTGGACCCTTCAATATAATGAATAAAAAGCTTTGTATCTTGAATTTTTGACAGGAGCAATTGGTAGCCCCAAGGGCCGGTGATAAAAATGACTTTGCATTAGCCCCCAAGTGTCATGGTGCATGCTTGCAGCGACATGAGACTTGCAGATTTGATGTAATCTCAACTTAAATAATGTAGCCCCCAAGTGCCGGGTCGTAAGCCTGCAGCAACTCGGGACTATTCCTTCAATTGTAGAATAAATCATATCCATTGATAATATGATAGCCATTGCGCTAAAGCGACTTTGAAAACCTTAATCATAATACTGGTTATTGATAACCATAAAAATCCAGCCATGTTGGCTATTTGAATAATATACCCAATGATTTATAAGCGCATAATTCCAATGGTGCAATCCAAATATATACTGGCGACTTATAGTCCAAAGCCAGGTCGGGTCAATAAACACCAGATTATAAGTGATTATGTACTGACAACTTGTAGTTGAAAGTCGAGCCGGGTTAATGAACACTGGGTTAATTTGATGACTGGTAGTCATGCCGGGTCAATGGACGCCAGTTCAACATAAAATTTATCAAAAGAGAAAAATCTTGACAAAAGTAAATAAAATCGTGTAGTCGAGGCTTTTCAAGGGCTGCCAGGCCCAAATTCGAGGCTTTTCATGGGATGCCAGGCCCTGAGTTAAACCATTTGACAAAGCCTTTTAAGATGGGCCTCCAACTAACCAATCATCGTTTTAACTTTGACAAGTTCAGGGTCTCAGTGAGAGTAACTGTTAAACGTTCGACGGGTCATGGCAGGATTACCTGGATACGAGTGGCTTACTTGATGAAGGCAGGTTAACCCAGGGTTTTAGGTGAATACACCAGGCTTCCAAGCCGTGGGTCGATACCCGGTTACAAGGGTCCTTTCAAACTCTTTGGTATTTGACACAAAGATCCCCCAAGTAACTTTGTGAGTTGTGCTCAATGGGTTCCTATGTTTGAGTTGTGCGTAGCAACAAGACTCTCTTTGGCCCCTTGGGTGTGAAGCTCCCAAGCTTTGTTGTGGCGTGATAGTCGGGTTAATGGATAAAACTCCGCTTTGTCAGCTGAAGCCCCCATGTAACCAATAATATGATAAGCCAATAAGGCGGGATACCCATGTTTGAACCGTGCATCATGGCAACAGGTCCTCTTCGGCAACCTTTAACTTTTTACAAGAGATAAATTCTTCTTGAACCGGGATTTTGAACCAGATATTGAGAGCTTCAAAGCTTTTTGGGAGACACCTTTCCCTTGAACCGGATTTTAAACCGGAATCTTCATTTTCAGCCAGAAATTTTCTGACGGCCTTTAAACTCGAACTTGCGAGAAGTCAATTCCTATTTGAACCGGAAATTCTTAAACCGGATTTGAGAGCTTCAGAGCTTTATGGGGGAACAGATTTCCCTTGAACCGGATTTTAAACCGGACATTTGAGAGCTTCAGCGAGACTGACTTCCCTTGAGCCGGATTCTAAACCGGAATCCTTTCTGATGACCCGGAACTTCTTCATTGAGCCGGGATTTTGTAACTGTCATATACTTTCGAAGCCGGAAATTCTCTGACGGCCTTTAATTTTTTACCAATATGGCGGTAGCCTCCGGGACCGGTTTATCTTCCCTCCAATGACCAGGGGTCTTAAATCTCACGATATTTTCTAAGTCATCTCATCGTAGCCTCCGAGTCTCAAGGCGACTTGAGGACTTGGCTTGAGATTCCTCATCATTAACCGTGATATAGACCGGTTTGAATCCTGCACGGGACAACATGCAAACCGGAGTAATTGCTCTTTTAAAGAAAGCAATATATAATTTATAAAAATGTGATGGATGGATTTCACCTGATGCGTCAGGTCAGCAATTATCATCGCGGAGTTGATGATCACCACGGTGACGCTGAAATTAATCACGAGTGAGCCGGCCGCGGCATAGTAAGCCAGCACGGACGGGCGAGTCAATCGCGGTCATGGTAAGCTACGTGGACGGGAGAGTCGGTCACAGGGGCGGACGGGTAAGTTGTCCGTCACATTGTAAGCCGGTGCAGACGTGTGAGCCGGCTGCGAGGGTGGACGAGCAAGTCGTCTGTGGCCTTGTAAGGCGGCGTGGATGGGCGAGTCGGCTGGCGCGTTGATGTAGACCGGACCACAGGAGCGGCGACTTGCACACGTCCGGTAGTGTGGTACAGATGAAAACGTCGCTGTAGAACGTTGCCAGTGCGTGCTCCATACCCATAGTATGACGTTTCATTTGTAATGAACAATTGTCCAGCGAAACAATATTACATGCCCAAGTAATTGTTCTCAAACGAATTAACATACTAATAAAATACAGAAGAAAGATATCACCTGATGTACTTTGATGATAGATGATTTGCATGTAGACTACTAACACCAATTAATTCATCTGCTGCGTGATTCCCATACTTTTGTCTGGACACGAATTAATAGTAGTCTTTCAAATCCACGGAGAGTGTATGTAACACTAAAGCATGCCAGCACCTTTTCATTTTTGTCGATTTTGGTCACTACGTGGTTTAGTAACCACTTTTTCCAGCGCGGCCTCAGAGGCGGATCACTGTCTGCTCCACCACTACAGATTGGCCCTTGATCCACATTATTTGATCCATCACTACAGGCCAGCCAGCGGGCAGCTCTCAGGCAGAGGTAGAGTAACCCGGCGATGGCAACTTGTGGCAAGGCAGGTCACCGGGGATCAGAACAGCTCACAGGCCACGACTTGATGATTCACGGAAGCACGGGCAGGGCCGTAGCAGATGAGTCATTCCGGATCGTGACCGTCTTTTTTGTTTACTTCAACATGCAGAAAGCAAAGGCAGTGCCCGGTACATGTATCGACCTTGGTCTTCACGTAGCATTAATCAAGTCTGGAATCCATGCATGGAGCTTTGCACATAACAGCAACACCGATGGTAGTAGTTGTAATAATACCATTAATTCCGTTACGGTAACTTGATCACATCAATCTCTCTCAAAAATCTGACCGTATCATTACTATGAACTTCCCGGACAGAAGCGGAGACCGCTATGGCGGCTCAGCGCAGACGGCGGATAATCAAGCTGATGATGAGTGCGTTCGAAATAGCAGCGACCTTGCAGAGGCAAAGGGTGAACCGGGGTAGTGGCGGCTTGGAAAACGGCGGCTCGCGGACAACCACAGCAAGGGCGGCAACTTGAGACCACACAGCGAAGGAGGTGCGTCGAAGCTGTTTCCATACAGCGGAGCAGGGCCAACTCGTGGTAGGGGGCGAAGCGACGACGCGGAAAGTGTTGGGCCGGCGAGGTGCGCTGAACCGGCAACAACTCACGGCGCGGGCAGTTTGAGGCCGAGGTGATCGCGGTGATAGGCGACTTCGAGGCACAAGCGTGACAGTAATGGCGACTCGGCAGTGCGGCAGAAGCGACAGTCGGGGCGGCTCACAGTGAAGACAAGTTGCGGGTTAACGGGGTGAACCGGTGTGTGGGCGGTTCCGGGCAATCATAGCGCGGCCATGGGCCGGCGAAGAGCCACAGGCCACGGCCGCTTAGAGCGGCAAGGACAGTCTTGCACCTGCGGGTCAGCGGCGAGGCCACACCGGCCACTTGAAAGTGAGGCCACGTCGGCAACTTGCAGGGGTTGCAACAAGGCCAAAGCGGAAGCAGTTTCCATGGGTGACTATTCGTGGAGGAGGTTGACGTGGGCGGCAAGCCGGCGAGCATTTCGAGCGCAGAGGTGGCGGTCTGCCGGCGCAGGTGGCTCAGGGCAATGGCAATTGGCTGTAAGCAGTCGAAGGCGAGTCAGCCAGCCTTTCATGGAGGAGTCCGGGTCGTGGGGGAGGCGACTTGAGGTTCGAGTCGAGGCCGGGGCGGCTCAGGCCAGTCGACGGAGGCACGCCAGCGAGCGGTTGACCCGGCAAGGGGCGGCTATGGTTTACGACGACTTGCGGCAGAAGCGGGTGCCGAGCGGGTCGATGATGGCGACCCAGAGGAGGCGAGGCGTGACTGAACCGGCGGCGGGTTGAACGAAGTGCAGAGACCGTGGCTCAGATAGGCAAGTTTGACACTGTCCTCAGCGGAAACAAAACACGAGGGCGACAGCGGTTTCTTACAACGGCAAGGCGGCGGTGCCGCGCTCAAGGCGGAGGCACGAGGTGTCGGGCGGCTCAACAGAGCACTGGCGGCTCAATCCGCCGCAAAACGGTAACATAAAGCGTCTGGACCGGTTTGTGGAGGAGGTGACTTGGCGGTGAGCGACCCGGTGCATTGGTCTGAAGAAAACACCAGCGGCGATTTAGCACAAGTCAAGCATGCAGCGTTGCAGTAGGTGGCCGGCGAAGGCCTGGTGCAGAGGGGAGTTCAGCGGGTAAACCGGCGTGGGTGGCCAGCGGGAGCGGCAGCAGCAAGCCGACGCCGGCCGGAGCAGGGCGGGCCAGCTGCGACGGTCCAGGCGCAGCTGCAGCTGAGCACCAGGGCGTCGAGGACTTGAGGCGCGCATAGCAGAGGAGTCCGGGTTGGAGTGCGTGAGCAATGACTCGGGGATGCGCTCCAGGCGACCATGGCGGCGACGATTTAGATCGGGCTGGCTCCTTGGCCAGTTAGGCGACGACTGTGGCGTTTTGGAGCAGCAATTCGTAGTAGAGGCCATGACAACGGAGGCGGGCTGAAGCAGAGTCGATGCCTCGAGGCCGTACCAGCGGTCACGGGCTGTCGGTGGAAGCAGAGGCCAGCTATCAGCTGGCTACGAGGCAAGGTCGACAACGTAGCGGGTCAATTGGAGGAATCCAAGTCTGAGTACAACTTGCTCCCGGGTCGTGGCCCTTCCTTTTTTTAAACCGGACAAGTAGCAACAGTTGATCTATGCCCATTAGTCTCGGATTAGTCCCAGCAGCTAACATCGATCAGTTGACCTGACCGATCACCACAAACACGTGCGGCGGCGCATAAGCTGAAACCCTAGTTTCTTTTGCATCTGAATTTTCTATATGCCACCGCTAAAATCTTCTTTGATCTATGATGGATAAACCTGTAGTTGATGCGAATCCTTCCATGCTGAATCTTTCTTTACATAGAAATTTTGCGAACTTCTTAATCTCTTGGAGAGATCCCTTCAAAAACTCAACACCACCGTGCGCAGGCCCCACGGTGGGCGCCAACTGTCGTGGATTTGTCACGGTAGATGTCCTAGGTGTCAGGACTTAGTCGCGAGGCCAATGCATCTATGTGGTAGCTTGAGAGGGGTTGAGCGGGACGAGAGACGCGATGTTTTACCCAAGTTCGGCCCCTCACGGTGGAGGTAAAAGCCTACATCCTGCTTCATTGATATTGATGATGATGATCATGGTTACAAGAGTGCTCTATCTCGAGAGCTATTGTCTAAACCTAACTTGTCCAACTTGTGGAACTTGTGAATCTTGTCCCCTTTTGGGAGCCCTGCCCCTCCTTATATATGTTGAACGGGTGGGTTACATGTGGAGTCCAACTCGGACTTTAACTTAAACTATTTTGACTTCCCTTCCTGGGCTTGTTAACGTCTGCCGGTTTAACATTGTCTGTCGGTTTAACATTGTCTGCCGGTTTAACATTGGTCTGCCGGTTTAACATTGTTCTGCCGGTTTACCGTCTGTCTTAGCCATCTGTCTTGACTCTCTGTCTTAACTCTCCGCCGGTTTACCATCCGCCGGTTTACCAAGTCCCAGCCGGTTTAACATTCCAGCTGGGTCATACTGCGGGGTATATCCCCGACAATCAGTAAGGATGTTTTGTTAACATTGTGGTGCTCTATCCATCCATGTCTTTGTTTGCAATTATGGAGCACCCTAGCTTGAGTCAATCAAGCTCTACTTTTGCTATTTCGTGAATCCTGGCAGATTGTTGACTTGCTAGCGATTTTGCCGAGGATGTTGTTATTGATCTGTGCATGTTATGTTGTTGTTCTTGTCATGTCTAGCTTCTATGATATGTATTCTTGATGGGTGTATGCTTAGTTTGTCATGCCGTGCTCTGTAGTGAGTGCAGCGAGCTCGTAAACATGCCTACTCGTTAACAGATTTGTATGCTCCAGTTTTTCACTAAGTCTGTAACCTGATTATGTTTCTGCCATGTTCGCATGCTTGCAACTGTATTTTCTGATCACTCTTGGCTCAAGGTTACTAAGGGACTTTTATTAAGTGATTTGAGTAGCTTCATGTCATGCCTTGCTTTGCCATGTTAAGTTCCTGTAGCATATAGTTTTCATGCACCAAAATGTGCTACCTGATGTTAAATTCCAGACTTGTGTTAATTTCACTAAGTCTGAAACCTGTTATCGTTTGCATTTTTTCCATGCTTGTTTGAACCTATTAATGGATGAATTAGCCGTAGCTAAATGTTCATATTTTTTCAAGCTTCGTGAGTGGATTCCTGCCATGTATTTTGTTGTCATGTTTGAGTGCGGTAGCTTAATTATCTTGATGCATTTAGATGGCTACTTGCTGTTTATCGCAGACTGATGCCATATTTGTTTTGCTTGCCATTTCCGAACCGTGCATCCGATTCCGGTGATCTTTATATCGATTTCAACCAAAATCACCTCACCTTTCCAGTGGCACTCTTGGATTTCCAAATTGAGGACAGGTTGAATCATTCCTTGTCAAATCTTGCATATGCATCACATATCGCATCCCGCATAGCATACCATGTTTGCATCATGTTGTTCGAGCCTTGCACGTGGTTGATTGTGTTCCTTTTGCTTGATTGTATTGTTTGGGTATAGACGGGAGACGAGTTCGCTAACGAGGAGCCCGTTGAGTTTGCTTACGAGGACCAAGTCAACTCTGACAACTTTGCAGGCAAGATGATCATACCCTCGAAATCACTTCTATCTTTGCTTGCTAGATGCTCGCTATTTTGCTATTCCTATGCTAAAATGCCTACCACTTGCTTATCATGCCTCCCAAATTGCCATGTCAAACCTCTAACCCACCATGTCCTAGCAAACCGTTGATTGGCTATGTTGCCTCTTTGCTTAGCCCCACTTATTGCGTTGCTAGTTGCAGGTGAAGATTGGAGTTCGTTCCTTGTTGGAACATTGTTTATTGTTGGGATATCACTATATTATCTTGTTATCTTAATGCACCTATATACTTGGTAAAGGGTGGAAGGCTCGGACTTTTGCCTAGTGTTTTGTTCCACTCTTGCCACCCTAGTTTCCGTCATATCGGTGTTATGTTCCCGGATTTTTGCGTTCCTTACGCGGTTGGGTTATAATGGGAACCCCTTGATAGTTCGCCTTGAATAAAACTCTTCCAGCAATGCCCAACATTGGTTTTACCATTTGCCACCTAGCCTTTTTTCCCTTGGGTTTCGCGGACTCAAGGGTCATCTTTATTTTTACCCCCCCCGGCCAGTGCTTCTCTAAGTGTTGGTCCAACTGAGCGATGTCCTGGGCTACCAGGGGCAACTCTGGGATGGCCTACCCGACATCTTGCTCATCCGGTGTGCCCTGAGAACGAGATATGTGCAGCTCCTATCGGGATTTGTCGGCACATCTGGGTGGTGTTGCTGGTTTAGTTTTACCCTTGTCGAGGATGTCTTGTAGAACCGAGATGCCGAGTCTGATCGGAATGTCTCGGGAGAAGGTTTATCCTTCATTGACCGTGAGAGCTTGTGATGGGCTAAGTTGGGACTCCCCTGCAGGGATTTGAACTTTCGAAAGCCGTGCCCGCGATTATGGGCAGATGGGAATTTGTTAATATCTGATTGTAGATAACATGAACCTTAACTTAATTAAAATGAATCAACTGCGTGTGTTACCGTGATGGTCTCTTCTCGGCGGAGTCCGGAAAGTGAACATGGTGTTGGAGTAATGTTTGCCGTAGGTTGTTCTATAGTTCTTCGTTCATGCTACGCCTTCTCTTCTCGCTCTCTTTTGCGAACAGGTTAGCCACCATATATGCTAGTCGCTTGCTGCAGCTCCACATATTACCTTGCCTTACCTATAAGCTTAAATAGTCTTGATCGTGAGGGTGCGAGATTGCTGAGTCCCCATGACTCACAGATTACTTCCAAACCAGATGCAGGGACCGATGTTTCCGTTCCAGATGATGCGCTTGAGCTCAAGTGGGAGTTCAACGAAGACTCACGCCGTTACTATGTGTCATTCCCTGATGATCAGTAGTGGTGCCCAGTTGGGGCGATCGGGATCGTGTCGCATGTTGGGGTTGATCTTTTCTTTTGGTACCATAGTCGGACCATGAGTTTATTGGATGATTGTAATGTTATTCATGTACTTTGTGTGACGTGGGGAGTGTAAGCCAACTATGTACCTTTTCCCCTATTATTTATTTACATGGGATGTTGTGAAGATTACCTTACTTGCGACATTGCTTTCAATGCGGTTATGCCTCTAAGTCGTGCTTCGACACGTAGGAGATATAGCCGCATCGAGGGCGTTACATTCATGTTCATGCTGTCATTGTTGTACTTGAGCTCGTAGTAGATGTCGTTCGTTGTCGTCGTGCACATGTTGCTTGCAGGTGACTTGCCCTTCATGACGATGTGGATCACGAATGTGATGATGGTTGCCATGGAGATGTGGACGGTGACGAATTGCGCTTGCAACGCTTGGGAGCTCCGTAGATGATGAACTTGCTCGCCGCCACCTTGAAGATGACTAAGAGGAAGTAGACTTGACCAAGGACCAAATCTTCTCCATAATTGCATCTTTCTCCTCCTTTTGTGCGAAAAGCTTGTTGTTGAAGTAGTCTCTTGTACGTATCTTAAAGTGTCGTATGTCTATGGCGAGGTTGTCGATGCACTCTCGCAATCTTGATTGTGCGCCTTGCATTTGTCGTTGTAGATCGAAGATTGATGATTTGGTGATGTAGTTGTTCGCGCCGTCGTTGTTGTCGAAGACCGGAGATGAAATGGCTTGCCTATCCATCACAATACTCGAGCAAATATGAGTGGAAGAAATGAGAGAACTATACCAATTGTACCTTGACCGATGTTGAGAATGGATCAATGATCACTCAATGATGTAACAAGGAAATAGCACAATTGGTACCGATCTCGTCAATTTCTCACACCTACACAAATAAGGCTTATGGTGGAGCTCGGTGAGGATAGTGGCACAAAAATTTGATGACAAATGTTAGCAGGACTCAACAATGTTGAAAGAGATTCACAAACTCGCAAGTGAAACAAGCAGACCAATAGCAATAGGTGGCACACGGAAACACACACACAGACAGATAAATGGGGTCATGCAACCAATGAATGAGCTCAAAATGCGTAATCCACGGAAAATGCTCTTTTTGCACAACTCTAGAGAGACGCTAGCAGGATTTCTTAGTAGGAGGATACGACACTTGTGCACAACCTATAGGAGACAAAAATGCAATGACTTCTATCCCAATTATGCTATGTATATATGGTTCCCGGTGTTTCTCTCAAGATGATCCAAGATGATTGAGTATGAAAATATTATATGCAATGGGGTGTGATGCTATGGCTATTTCTTACAAGCTTCTTTGCTATCTTTTTCTTTGCTTAAAAGCTTATTCTTTTTTTCTGATATGGCCACAATGCGAAATGCACCAACCAAGATAGCAATTATGTAAATGCGGAAAAAACCTTTGTGACACAAGAGATGATATGATAGCAAGATGATACCAATATGATATGGTATGTTTGAAATGGAAGGTGTAGACCAATGATCTCTAATGTGCACAAGTAACATTGCCAACAATACTCAAATGGCTAGTCTCGATAGGTAAGTGATGCAAAATGTGCTAGGGGTTAACAATGTAAAGGCAAGGGAGAATGTACAATGGTGCCGTCGAGGTTACTGTCCTTGCTTACGGTTGGGGTGTCAAAATGGTGAAGTTGTAAATGTCGATGATGACCTTCTAGCGATGATGAGTGGTTGTGTTCTCGACGTCGAACTATTCCTAATTAGCCGAAACACCTTCGAAAAGAGAAAAAACTGCGAACTCAAAATCTCAAACGTTAATTGTCAAAATGGTGGTAGTGGAATGCGGTGGTGGTTGGGGACATATTGGTGGAAACCCGGTCAAAATGGGTTAAGATGGGGTGGCGGAAATGTATGGTGGGCAAGCCTATGCGGAAGTTATGGTGGTGGTTGAGGAAGAATCTTCCATTCCTAAGTAGCCGAGACACCTTAGGAGAGTTGAATCACTACTCAAACAACCACCAATGATATGGTGAACAAAACGGGTTAGGTTGCGGAAGTTGGTGGTGGTAATGTGGAAGATATGGTGGAAGCCCTAGGCAAAGATGCCAAAGTTCCAAAAATTTGATGGAGTCAAATGGTGTTGAAACCCATCTATATGGATGGGGGATGTCAATAGGTACTCAACGAGCTAAAGAACGTGAAAATCAGACTCTGGATGTGAAAGTTATGGTCAAAACGGTGAAACAACGAAGGCTGAATTCCCAGGGCTCAGACATCCGGGGGTGGGGGCGGATATCCGGGGGCTGATGTCCAGAACCGCACGGATTTTGTACTCTAGGATCCAGATGTCCGGCCGAAGGCCCGGATGTCCGGCCCGACGATTCCATATCGGGGTTAGGACTTTGAAACTCAATTTGGGGCGGAAATTGATGATTTCGGGGGCAAAATTTGATGGATTTTGTGGATGGAAAGTGGAGAAAACTGGGGGAAAGCTAGATCTACTCAAGACACAACGAATCCATGGATCAAAATTAACAAAACATCATCAAACCAACAAATCACAAAAAAATTGGGGGCTATTTTTGGTGGGGATTTTGGAAATTAGGACGAAATCAAGCAAAGAAGGCTAGAAACAAGGGGGTAGGGGCTCCAAATTTGTGATCAACCTTGCTATGATCCAAGATGATCATGAGCAAGCTGGCTCTGATCCAAGATCACGAAATGGAGGGGATCCCGCAAAGAATAGGAAGAACACGAGGGAAATCACGAGGGGAAACGAGAGGAAAACTCAAATAGCCAAGAAACGATCACACATGTGCAAGATCCTCGAAACACAAAAATATACATGAACCATGATCAACAAAGGACGATACAAATGATAAATAGTTCATCTCCGTGACGAGGTCTTGAGGGGTCATCCCATGAAGGGGTCTTGAATCCAAGGTGGATCTTATCCGTAGAGGCAGCGGTCTCTCTCGAAGGATTAGATCCATATGGATGAGCAAAGCTCTGTCTCAAATGAACTAAACCTATGCTAACCCTAACTAGGAGGAGGGAGAGGTCTATTTATAGTCGTAGTACAAGTTGGGGACGAAGTGAATGGGTACATGGGCCGGTGGCCCGTTACACTGCGCGCAGGGTTGGCCAGATGCCTG